>NW_026775149.1:0-71000 GCF_963082965.1 Carassius carassius | reverse complement strand
TGCCAGCAGCAAGATGTGGCAAAACATGGGCCAGGGCGAGCTAAACCCAGTCGCCGCCCACGAAGCAAAGAGACTGCCCTGTCCAACCAAAGACAGCCCTCGCTTGTTTCTTCCTCCCCTTTCTCTCTCTCTCTCTCCCTGTTATCTGTACCAGGATGCTGCTGTGGTTTGCCGTACTGTGCTGTCAGCCAAAGAGAGGACAGCTGCCACCGAGAGAACCACTGAGACTCCTGATCACCGACGACAGGGCACACTACCCCAGCACTGTTACCCAATACAGCTGGACAGGGGTCCGATGGAGAGAGGACTCCCTCACTCACACTGAGGCTGATTTCAAACACATGTTCAGCCAACATGAGAAAGTGACTGTTACACAAATGGAGTTAGGTGGACACCACCACCGCTCCAAACAGTTCCCGGGAGCTTTGCTCAGAGCCGTTGCTGCCGCCAGAAAGTTTAACATTGGTATGTCCAGTGTCAATGCAGCGAACCAGACCGTAAACTCCATGAAACCGCTGTTTACTGTCTTCCAGAATGACTTTACCCAGACTCAGCTGGTTACAGCGTTAACAACAGACATGCTGTGGGAGGTTAGCTCAACCAATGACAGCCTAACCACGGGTAAAACCCCACAATACATGATACCTTTAACCCTCTTGGCGCCACGGTCGAGTTTACTCGACAAGATGCGGCACTGAATAAAACGGCCGATTTTGTCAAATAGGGTGTCAAATTTCATGCAACCTCCCCTGCACCAGATAGCAGACATGTAATACTTCATCTCTGACTCAAAAAAAACGTAATGCTCCTATACAAAATCTTCGAGCTAGAGCGCATTGAATCAGTGCGAAAAAAAAGCGGAGCTAGTGTGAGACTGAGCCATTTTATCTGACCAATATTGTCAACGTCAGCGAGTATTGGCAATAGATTATTATTATTATCATTATTATTATTATTATCTAATGGCATTATCAATAAAGCTTCAATAAAGCCGCAATGAGGTGTTGGGACTTCTATTCACGGACACTGATTCTGAAGGGGAATAGCTGCATTCAGAAGATGCCGGTGATACTGAAAGTGAAAGTATAGCCCTTCACCAAGCACAAACGGTGAATCCTTTGCCTAATGTAAATGATCCTTTGCCAAATGTCAGAGGTGTGAACAATGTTTGCTGGGGTCAGAGTGTTCATCGCGAAATTAGCAGGCGTGTTATTGTTGCGGGGACGAGGCGGGAGATTTTTACCGCGCTAGACATGTATATTTGTCTCCGCAATCGCGGCGACAGTATTGTAGTGGAGACTTTGTCTAATGCCACTGGGTATGTTAGACGAGGTCGAAGTATTCATAGGACAGTTAGGACAGTGGTTCCCAAACTTTTCCATTCCACGACCCACCTAGACAAGTGTAATCTATTTCATGACCCACCACAATATTTGAGGAAAAAAAAGGTTGATATTACTTTAAGCCTAATCTTACTTAAAAGTTTGATGACAGAAATGAAGTATTTAAGAAAAAAAAACTTTTTATTTTAGAGTAGGCCTACACCTGAAAAAAATCACTATTAATATTTAAGTTTTAATTTTTGTTTACAGACTTTAGAATATGTAGTGTCCATAAAAACGTTAAACAGGCTCACTCCAGTGAACTGTAATCTGCGCTGCTGTGTTTTGTTGCAGAAAATGCATTCACGATCCTTCCGTGTGTGTCGGTGAGAACGGAGCACAATCCAACACTTTTTTTAGAAAAAGCATAAGAAGCAAAGCAGAACTATCTAAAACTGTTTGGAGATTAAAATAATTGTGAAATAGGTAAAAAATAATAATAAACATGTGTCTCGTTTTAAATAAACAAAAAAAAAAAAAACTGGATGACATTAAGTTCAGGCAGAAATTTATTTTAGCAATGGTTAAATTAATGTTCAGCAATATCTTCAAAAGATTTCTGAACTTTGGCAAATTTTTCTCTAAAAAGAGATGATACGTCAAGGAGTATTGCATTATTTTTTTGTGCATTTTGTTATGTGGAAATGTTTAAATCTTGTAGTGTTACAATTAACCCTGCGTTTGTGCACTGCTCACCCTGTACATGTGAAATGCTTTTTACAAACCGTTTCCCGAACGAAAAAAGTGCACAGAGCTCAAACGGACGATAGAAATGAATGAACATGGCCTACCTGAAACCGTTTTCGTAACATTTGTTTTCTGGTGTATGCAATCTCATGCGGAATATAGTGTATTGAAGTGAGCAAGTTTTTCTCTTTTAATAATGCGGACCGATTGAACCTTTTAATGACATTGCTCTGAGACCTTCACTGTTATTACAACTCGTGCGCGCCCGCGCTTCAAAACACGCAAAGCACGCGGACTTAATTGCAATTCGAAAATCACACTAAGGATATTGCAGTCCTTATTAATGTTGGTGGGCTATATCATTGTGACGAGTGGGTTCCCGGTTCCCGCCTCCTCCTTCCCGTGATTGAGAAGTTTTTAATGTGTTAGACTGGTGCCGAAGCCTGGGAGGAAGGAGGGACGCGCTGCCGAAGATCCCTCGGCACTGAGGTGAATCCGCAGTGCCATCGAGTAGGGCGAAGGAGGATGCTCGAGGCGGTGGGCTGGAGTGAGTTGCCGGGGAGACGGACGCTCCTCTTTTGTATCCTTCCGATCTCCTCCGTGGTTCTCGAGACTGGTGAGTCGAGCAGGTGTCGCTCAATTCCAATCACTCCACCGGCCTCGCACCGTTCCCACTCGTCACTTTCGTGCAGCCCTAGACTGAACTGTGTGTGTGTGTGTCATTGAAACGCAAATTTAGCTGCAGCCAAGTGACTTTGTGCGACCCACCTTGTTCCATTCTGTGACCCACAAGTGGGTCGCGACCCACAGTTTGAAAACCCCTGAGTTAGGAGGCAAGGTGGGGAGTCGCAATGACACTGACAGTAGTCCGAGCTGTGCACACTCGGCGCGTGCGCAAGGCAGATCTGGCCGCGCTGCTCGTAGCAGAAGCAGAGGCGATGTGACACGGGGCATAGCTTTTGAACTAAACAGGTCTTGTCTACTTGTGTTTGTGTGTCATATGAATAATATATGTGCCCCATACATGGAATCAGAGTGCCTGCTGCATGTAGTAAATTGAAAATCCCAACTGCTACATGCATTCGGTTTGTTTCTACCATTTATTAGTAATGATTTACACCGTTTTTTACTACTTACTATTTACCTGAGCATTCAGTATTGTGCAATATAGCACACAGAAGGTGAGGGACATTTTTTGGGGGAAAGAAGTACTGCATTTTATTATTTAAACATGTGACTTTTCATGAAAATTCTATAATTCAAGATGGCCACCCCCATATGACGACCTTTTAAAATATCGCGCGATTCCGCAGCAGCCCCGGAAGACACGAAAGAACACGCCTAGCTACAAAGGACCAGCTTCCACGCACGCTTGTCTGGTGAGTCGCAAAGGACCAGCTCACACGCACAATGGTCTGGCGAGTCACAAAGAGACACATGCAAGTATCATTCTCTATGGAGATTTAAATGCTGCTTAAAGTTTGTCTATGATTTGATTCTTTGTTGTCTTTCAAGGGTTACTGTCTGTGAGTTTGCATAACTGATCTTATTCTGTGATCACGCCTAACTCTCTCTCATCCTCTCTCACTCATTCCCTCTCTCTCTCTCTCTCTCTCTCTCACTCTCTCTCCCTCATTTGGATTCCGTTATGTCTTGTACAAAGTTTACTGTCTGTATTGTCGTATGCGTATTTACTCTGTGTGATTTGTAGTTTGATGTATTATTAGTTCAATTATTAAAAACCAATATATATTCACGATTGCCTCTAGCGCTCACATTACGAGTCAATGAAATGTCTGATCTTTAGCTACAAGCTCTTTACTTTTAGAAACAAAATTTCATAATGATAGGATAATGTTTTCATGGCCAGAGAATATTTTTTCTTGAATTATAAGAAGTGATAAAATTATTGAAATTTGATTAGTTAATCTTACGGCCTTTTGCTGGACAAACCACTGTTTGATTTGCGGTAATTTACAGTAAGAGATATCACTATAATTGATATGAAGAATGGAATATTGACATATTAATGAGTAAATTACAGTGCCTTGTAATGAGTTATTGATATATGCAATTGAGCTATTTTTCATCTTCAATAATAATTAATGTAACTGTCATATGAGGTATATATATTAATCATATTCCTGATTATTTATTCAAATTCCCTATATATCATTTGAGTTAATAATTATGTATAACCCAGTGCGGCTACACAGCTCATTACGCGGGCCTTTGTCTTCTCAGTTGTAAATCACAATGATATTCATGATAGTTGGCGCCTACTCGCATATGACTTTTACAAACAGAGTGTCTTAGAAAATTTAAATCAACGTATTGTTTTCTGTGAGTGAGTAAACAGATGATTTTCACATAATTTAGAAAGAAAAATTCTAGGCTACAAGATCCAATTCTCAAAAGTCCCGGTAACCAATGTTCTGTATGAACTTTATGGCCTTATTCAAGTGATTTAACATTTGTAGTTTTTCACTAACCACGCATAACTTTTTTTAAATAAAGTTTATTCATTAATAGTACCTTACTGGCACCCCTGCCGCCAGTAAATTACTGTTATTTAACGGCACATTTTTTTACAGTGATCATGCCTTTTAATTTAGCTGCTAAATCAGAGATTCAGATCTTACTCACTATGATTCCTGCCAATGATGAGTTTAATTATCTTGGAATCAGAGTTTTTGCTTCATAAACTTGGATTTCCAAGTGGAACTATCAATCTCTTCTTGATAAGAATAAGAGCAATCTTCTGTGTTGGTATCCACTCTGTTTGGTTCTTCATGGATGGATAGCCACTGTTAAGATGAATATATTTCTGAGGTTAAGCTTTTTATTTTTTTTTTTATTTTTTTATAATTTTTTTTTATTTTCACCACCTCCTGGCTATTTTAATGAGATCAATACAGCAGTATCAAAATTCTTGTGGAATAAAAATAAACGACCTAGTATTCGCCTTAAATCTGTGGTGGCTTATCCCTACCAGATTTTTGGTCCTATTATTTAGTAGGGGTGTAACGGTATGTGTATTCTTACTGGACCTTTTCGGTACAGGGCTTTCGGTACGTTGCACGTGTGTACCGAATGACCGAATGCAATATTTTGAGTACGGAACATAAGTACATTTTCGTGTTTCCAAACGGACATATTAAGTGGCGGAAGTCTCCGCGTTCAGCGCAAATCCCGCTGCGTGAGACGCGCGGAAAACGTGTGCATGCTAGAAATAGAACCGGCGCCTTATTTTCATGCGACACGCAAGCGTGTTGGAAGCGTTTCCAGGCGAAATAGAATAGGAAAATATGTTTATATGTCATTTTGTACACAAATACATATTAATTCATGACACTTTGATGTTTGAAAGTCTATAGGTTGACATATATTCAGATATAAATGTCATTTAAAAAATAAATTAATAATTCTCGATTTTTAAATATTGCACCTTCAAACATAGTCTATTTTGCCATCAATATAGTTTACGGTGTCTTTTAACAGTAGGCTTTATATTTATGCTCAACATGAAGTATAGATATTGTTGTCATGAAGACAAGAGCCTGGTCTCTCGGCTGTCTCCCTGTCACCTACAGCAGCAGCAGCAGCGCACCAGAATCGTGCCTGACGCGGCGCTGGCACGCTGCTCCTTTTGTAGGTGACGTAGAGGGAGACGGCCGAGAGACCAGGATCTTGTCTTCATGACAACAATATCTATACTTCATGTTGAGCATAAATATAAAGCCTACTGATAAAGGACACCGCTCCAGAAAGGGGAAATATTACTGTTATAATACAACTCAGAAAGGGTTAAATGTGCACATAAGAAATAAATTAAAGAGTGAAGATAACAGTAATAGGCCTATAACAAGGCGAAAGAAACCGCTAAATAGAGCTATATTAAAGAGGCTAAGCTATGGCAGCAAAAGCCAAAGAAAAATCCAGCAATATTTTTATTCAAGCATATAAATAGGGTGGTTCTCATGTGTTAGGATGGCAGAAACTAGCCTTACAGGCAGAGACATCCATTCAGGAGACGGACCCAGGAGAAATACTCCTTTGGCTTCCCTCCAAGGAGGGGCTGCAGGTAGAAAATTTCACGGAAAGTGAAGTAGGTCTAGCAGTATTGCGATGGATGCAAGAACTAGCAAAAAATTAAAGCTGTACATTACAATTGCAGTGTAAGAAAATCTAATCAAAACTATTAACAAAAAAGATGAAGGCAAAATAGAGATTTATGACATGTGCGGTAAAGCGTAAAAAAAAGAAAAAGGACACTTACCAGACATGGAACGAGTTGAAAAGATACCAAATTGGTATTAACGACTTTGAACAAGCGGATGAAATCCGATTGACGATACCAAAATTGAAGATGAGGACCGGGATAGTGTTATTACCGTTGCTCATAAAAACCCGAAAGTATGAGAGCCCAGCTCGGACCGCAACACGCAGCGACAGTGAGAATAACCATTGGCCGTCCACAGTGGAATTATGTAGTGCATACAGTAATGACTGATTACAGAGATGAATTCTGTAGTGCAGAACGCTCCTGGTTAGAGGCCAGGACAATAACAACAGCGGTAATAAAATAAACACTAAGCAGACAGGAAAATCAAATACATATGACTTTAATGGGAACAGGACAATTTAAACACCCAGTTAATTTGGTATTATTAGAAGGCATACTATCGGGAATTACAGATATGTCCTAGGAAGGTCAATTGACCATAAATTTATTAACCCTTTCACGCATAGTGGTCACTACAGTGGACAGCTATTAAAAAAGCATTTTCTTGAATTTGCACGGGTTTTTATGGCAAAGTTGCACATCAATCTCTTCATTGGACCCTGGTGCATCATCCTATAAATTGCAACCAAGTGGCAAGCCTTTGTGTTTCGATTTTTTCCCCCTCCAAACCAAGGGTCAGTCAGACATGCCAAGTTGCTCCAGAATATCCACTCATTCATTCTATCCTAGGAGACTCTTGTAGGTAAAAAAAATATTGCAGCATAAAGCAATATCTAATGAGTCATATCACAGTAAAATCTTCCAAGTTTTGATTTTAGATTGAGAGAAAACTCTGATTAATCACATGTCCACTGTAGTGGACGTCATGCATGCAATGGCTATATTTCAGCTACAATTCATAATTATAATGTGAATATTGTTTTTGAAATTTAAAACTTAAAAACTTAATATGCATTGACTTTTTCTACTGTAAATAAATGTATTTGTATTATTAGAATGTAATTTTCATTGACTGAAAAAAGTCATGTGATTACATAATGTATGACACTTGTAATGCATTACTTTACTTGTTAGATCAAAAAGTAATCTGATTTTATAATGCATGTTATTGTAATGCGTTTTTTTACTAATAACATCAAAAAGTAATCTGACTACGTAATGCATGTTACTTTTAATGCGTTTCTTTACTCATAACATCAAAAAGTAATCTGATTACATAATGCATGTTACTTGTAATGCGTTTCCTTTCTCATAACATCAAAAAGTAATCTGATTACGTAATGCATGTTACTTGTAATGCGTTTCTTTACTCGTTACATCAAAAAGTAATCTGATTAGGTAATGCACATTACTTGTAGTTAATTACTTGTTAGATCAAAAAGTAATCTGATTAGGTAATGCATGTTACTTGTAACACATTACTTTACTTGTAACATCAAAAAAGTAATCTGAATGGGTTATGCATGTTACTTGTAATGCGTTACCCCCAACACTGATCATAATCAACATAATCATAATTATCAGCTAAGAAGGGTAAATCTCCATACTCTGGTGCACTGGAGGGAACATCTGAGTGGTTTCCACAGTTGTACCTTGACAGGCTGTAGAAAATTCTGATGGAATCACCTCGTACGCGAAGTGCAACTTGTATGAAGTTGTATGAAGCCATTGCAATAATTTGCATTTATATTTTTTGCATATATTTTATAGTTTTCACATTATTTGATATAATTGCATTGATTAGTTTGTTAAATTCACATACTTTATCTGTTTGATTATTGTCTTATATTTAATACAGTATATCTTCAGTTTAAACCAACCGCATGCTGTCCACTCAAGTGGACATCTGAAGATCTCTTTGAAAAATTTGTAAAAAAATAAAATAAAAATCTATTCTTGTTTTTCATGCCCTAAGAGCAATAAAAACACATAGGAAAAAAATCCTGACTGAGGTTATCATAATTCATGCATGAAAGGGTTTTAATGAATAACATAAATCAGGATGAACTTGAAAAAAATTATTGAGAAAAGGGAGGACAACAACCAGCCAGGATCCTCTCAGCCGTCTGCTCCTCTGTGGAATGTTCCTGCAGGGGACAGAAAAATACAACAGGGTGAGGCAGAGTCTGAAGATGAATCTGAGGTGTCGGAGTTTGAATATGACTCAGACAGATCAGATTCTACACTATATTTTGAAGATAGTGAAAGCAGCGAAACAGAAAATATTTACAAAGAATCTAGACTGTGGAATAAAAGGGGGTCAGATGGAATTAAAAAGAGTGACAAACCAAATAGAAAATGATTGGCCAGAAGTTCAGGTAAAAGGGATTTTATTCAAAAATCCTACCAGTGAGAAACGGGGTAGAACATTAAAACGACATTGCGACAAGAAGATTGTTAATGATAGAAGTTTGACTTACGGACAGATGCGATCAGCAAGCCGCTTTCCATCTGCCCAGAGAGTCGCTAGGACAGAAGGATGGTCTAAAACGGGGAAACAAACATTGTTTCAGGAAGGATACGAATATAATAGAAAAATAGTTAAAGAACTGGAAAAGGTGGTTCATTAACTAAAATCTGAAATTAAAAGTCTGAAAAAAGAAATAGAAATATTAAAATGTACGGAAGTAATAGGACTGGAGGACAGAATTAAGGAGGATTGTGATGGTCAGATCACAAAGCAAAGAAAAACAGTCAGGATTCGGCCAGCAACCAGGCTTCTCACAGACAATTAGAAGTTGTAACTTCACAAGAAACTGAGGAAAACCAGAATAGTGTACAATTAGAAATTGCTGGAATTACAATTAACAGAAGCAGTTAGAAAACAGTTTGAAGACTTGTAACTGAAAAACATTTCAATTTAATGAAATCTATAAGATATTGCCCGGAGTCAAACGGAATAGCGGAAAGATCTATAAGGGATTATAAAAAGCTGGATACGGTCCAATCGTAATCATGGTAGATGGGATGGATATATGGAAGTATTAATATTTTATGTTAATCTTACAGACATCAAACGAACGACTACTTCTAAAGACTAGCCAGAAGACTCTTGCCGAGTAGGAGACCACGTCTGGATCAGGTTAGACAATAAACATAAAAATAAACCGTTTAAAGATTTAATTACTAAGAAGGATAAAATAATTAAAATAGTTGATAAACTGGCAAGCCCGGTCCCCACCAATCACCAACGCTCACAATAACCTGATTACTAACCAGCCACACCTGCCACGCATCACGAAACCAATCAAGGACACTATAAAAGCACTCACCCGTACCTCAGTTCCCTGTTAAGCCTCCAACAGAAACGACCTCCTCAAAGTTGTCTCCAAGCTCCTGCAAGCCAGACATAACGTATACTCACCTTCGTGTTACGCTAACCTGTGTTCTTGTTCTGCTGTTCCCAGGACCATGGATCACCGTGCAACGTCAAGTGATTCGACGGTCGCTGTAGTCTAGAAGATTGAAGCTTCATCGTGCACTAAGGAACTGAAAACACTGAGCATTTGAAACTTTCTCAAAATGAACACAGTTCTGAATTCACCTTTACATCTGTGTCCCGAGTCCTACCTGACACTGTGGAATTAGCAGATAATGGCCTCTGGAGTAAGAGGAATTTGGTCTTGGTTAAAAACCAAGGACAACATTTAATTCAAACAGGAAGATTATCAACGAGATGAGGATGAGCTCGTTAAATTTGTTGAGATTAATAACCAGAGAGGTGTGATTAGAATTGAAACTGATCTAATGACAAGATGTGACGCTAATTATATAGCGAAGGATATTGAGCATGAAAAAGCCAGACCGACAGGTAGATTGCATAGACCTGTTAAACTGACATGTGATTATAGCATATTCTGGGGGAATGTGTGCTATTTGCGGTAGTTTTGGTGAATACCTGTGGTGGGAAGGGCCAGCGATAAGCAAGCCCAAATCCAGGGAGGAATTAAAAAATAGTAAACCTCTAACAATGCCAAAAATACATAAAGATCAATATTACAAAACTATAATAAAAGCAGCTTTGTGTGTTCTTTGCCAAGAATGTAGAATCTGTGATTTATCTAGTAAAGACAAAATTGAAGGTTCAAGATTGCACGTTGATAACACAAATTATCAACAACAGTTGGGAAATTCAGGCATCGAATATTTATGGTCATACCGTATTAAGAAAAATATGGATGACAAGTTAATGGCTAAATAAGGGAACTGGAATTATCTGGTCCGTAGGCACCATTGCTAAAATGCTATTAGAAAGTAATAAAGGGGAGCACATACTGGCACCTAGAATTGATTTTCCGAGACATGGAGAATGCGATGACTCGAATAGCAATATGCATTGCCAATTTGGACAGTTAGATGAAGAAAGATGTCCAAATAAAATAATATTGAAAAGAAGCAGAGTTCTGTGTGTCCCGGTTGCATTCTGGAGACAGAACAGCCAGCAAGCTGCTGTCTTATCTGCGGGCAAGAAGCCAATTACGGAGGTGGAAACAGCAGCCTTGCCTGGACACAGGTTTAAACTAATGTTTAAAGTTGTTGTAAACATGACCACTACTTCTGAACCACAAATTCTAGCATGTGCGGTTGACATTGAGTTGGCACAAGATTAAGTATTGAGTAAATTGACAAAAGGTTCAGAAGGGGGGTGGTTTGAATTATTGTGTTATTAGGGCCCGAGCACCGAGGTGCGAGGACCCTCTTGTATCTGCTTTGTTTATTATTATTAGGGCCCGAGCACCGAGGTGCGAGGACCCTCTTGTATCTGCTTTGTTTATTATTATTATTATTATTATTATTATTAGGGCCCGAGCACCGATGGTGTGAGGACCCTCTTGGAATTGCTCCGTTTATTAGGGCCCGAGCACCGATGGTGTGAGGACCCTCTTGGAATTGCTCCGTTTATTATTATTATTATTATTATTATTATTATTATTATTATTATTATTATTATTATTATTAGGGCCCGAGCACCGATGGTGTGAGGACCCTCTTGGAATTGCTCCGTTTATTATTATTATTATTATTATTATTATTATTATTATTAGGGCCCGAGCACCGATGGTGTGAGGACCCTCTTGGAATTGCTCCGTTTATTATTATTATTATTAGGGCCCGAGCACCGATGGTGTGAGGACCCTCTTGGAATTGCTCCGTTTATTATTGTTATTATTATTATTATTAGGGCCCGAGCACCAATGGTGTGAGGACCCTCTTGGAATTGCTCCGTTTATTATTATTATTATTATTATTATTATTATTATTATTATTATTATTATTATTATTATTATTATTATTATTATTATTCTCTAAGATGAATCGCATTTTTGAGAGCCTAAACATGCTCGAAAAGTCATGAAACTTGGCACACACCTCAGAACTGGCGAAAATTTACGTCCGATATGGGTTTCAGAAGTGGGTGTGGCAAAATGGCTCGACAGCGCCACCTATACACATTCAACGGTGTGCGCCTCGAGCTACGTTTCACGTACATGTATGAAAATTGGTATACACATGTATCTCTCCAATACCTACAAAAAAGTCTCTTGGAGCAAAATCCGAAACCCAACAGGAAGTCGGTTATTTTTAATTTTATGAGCAAATTTTGTGTCATTTTTGTCATTTCCATGCGTTGTATTTTAATGAACTCCTCCTAGAGATTAATTCAGATCAACACCAAAGTTGGTATGCCTAATCTAAAGGCCTTTGCGATGTTAAATTGCGAAGATTTTGAGTTTTCGTTAAAGGGCGTGTCCGTGGTGGCCTGGCGAATTTCGATGATTCGCCATGAAAAATGAAGTTGCTATAACTCAGACATACAATGTCCAATGTGTCCAAAACTTCACATGTTTAATAAGACTCCTGACCTGAACAGATTCACATGCCCATATTCAGTTATAGTCATAGCGCCACCTCTAGGCAACAGGAAGTGACATATTTTACACTGCGACTAACTACTCCTAGAAATTTTATGACATCAATGTCTTTTTTGTGGTCAGTCTAATCTAAAGGCCTGTGCTATGTTAAATTGTGAAGATCTTGAGTTTTGGTTAAAAGGCGTGTCCATGGCGCCATGACGAAGTTCGATGTCTCGCCAAGGGAATAAAATATGTTATAACTCAGGCATAAAATGTCCGATCTTCCCCAAACTTCACATGTGTGATAAGAGTCCTGGCCTGAACACATCTGTAGGCCAATATTCCATCGGGTGTGGCAAAATGGCTCGATAGCGCCACCTATACACTTTCAACATAGCGCGCCTCGAGCTCCGTTTCAAGTACATGTACAAAAATCGGTACACACATGTAACACACCAGTACCTACAAAAAAGTCTCTTGGTACGAAATCCTAATCCCAACAGGAAGTCGGTTATTTTGAAATTTCCCTGCAAAATTGGCGTTGTTTTTGCCATTTTCAGGGGTTGTACTTTAACGAACTCCTCCTAGAGATTTATTCGGATAAACACCAAACTTGGTCAGTGTAATCTAAAGCCATTTGCGATGTTACATTGCGAAGGACTTGAGTTTTCGTTAAAAGGCGTGTTCATGGCGCCGTGACGAAATTTGATGTGTCGCCATGGGAATAAAAGATTTTATAACTCAGGCATAAAATGTCCGATCTTGTCCAAACTTCACATGTGTGATAAGGGTCCTGGCCTGAACAGATCTGAAGGCAAATATTCCATTGGGTGTGGCAAAATGGCTCGATAGCGCCACCTATACACTTTCAACTGAGTGCATATACACTTTCAACGGAGTGCGCCTCAAGCTATGTTTCACGTACATGTACAAAAATCGGTACACACATGTAACACACCAATATCTACGAAAAAGTCTCTTGGTACGAAATCCGAATCCAAACAGGAAGTCAGTTATTTAGAATGTTCTCTGCAAAATTGGTGTTGTTTTTGGCATTTTCAGGGGTTGTACTTTAACGAACTCCTCCTAGAGATTTATTCAGATCAACATCAAACTTGGTCAGTTAAATCTAAAGGCCTTTGCGAAGTTAAATTGGGAAGATCTTGAGATTTCGTTAAAGGGAGTGTCCATGGCGGCCTGACAAATTTTGATGTTTCGCCATGAAAAAGGAAGTTGCTGTAACTCAGACATACAATGTCCAATCTGCCCCAAACTTCGCATGTTAGATAAGACTTCTGCCCTTAACAGATCTACATGCCCATATTCAATTATAGTCATAGTGCCACCTGCTGGCAACCGGAAGTGACATATTTTACGCTGAGACAAACTACTCCTAGAGATTTTTTGATATTAATGTATTTTTGTGGTCAGTCTAATCTAAAGGCCTGTGTAATGTTAAATTGTGGCAATCTTGAGTTTTTGTTAAAGAGCGTGTCCATGGCAAAAATGACGAAATTTGATGTCTCGCCACAGCAAGACAAGTTGTTGTAACTCAGGCATAAAATGTTTGATCTTCCCCAAACTTCACATGTTCGATAAGAGTGCAGCCCTGAACACATCTGAAGGCCAATATTCCGTTATAATGATAGCGCCACCTGCTGGCAACAGAAAGATTGGCACATATATGGAATAAACTTTGATATATTCCACTTATATTTATCAGTTTAAATGCATATTTCTCACCGTTCACCTATTTACTAAAGCCACTCGCTGCCGGTGAGCCCGGGTGCGAGGGCCCGTTCATCGCTGCTTGCAGCTTTAATTAGGGCCCGAGCACCGATGGTGTGAGGACCCTCTTGGAATTGCTCCGTTTATTATTATTATTATTATTATTATTATTATTATTATTATTATTATTATTATTATTATTATTCTCTAAGATGAATCGCATTTTTGAGAGCCTAAACATGCTCGAAAAGTCATGAAACTTTGCACACACCTCAGAACTGGCGAAAATTTACGTCTGATATGGGTTTCAGAAGTGGCTGTGGCAAAACGGCTCGACAGCGCCACCTATACACGTTCAACGGTGTGCGCCTCGAGCTCCGTTTCAAGTACATGTACAAAAATCGGTACACACATGTAACACACCAGTACCTACAAAAAAGTCTCTTGGAGCAAAATCCGAAACCCAACAGGAAGTCGGTTATTTTTAATTTTATGAGCAAATTTTGTGTCATTTTTGTCATTTCCATGCGTTGTATTTTAACGAAATCCTCCTAGAGATTAATTCAGATCAACACCAAAGTTGGTATGCCTAATCTAAAGGCCTTTGCGATGTTAAATTGCGAAGATTTTGAGTTTTCGTTAAAGGGCGTGTCCGTGGCGGCCTGGCGAATTTCGATGATTCGCCATGAAAAATGAAGTTGCTATAACTCAGACATACAATGTCCAATGTGTCCAAAACTTCACATGTTTAATAAGACTCCTGACCTGAACAGATTGACATGCCCATATTCAGTTATAGTCATAGCGCCACCTATAGGCAACAGGAAGTGACATATTTTACACTGCGACTAACTACTCCTAGAAATTTTATGACATCAATGTCTTTTTTTGTGGTCAGTCTAATCTAAAGGCCTGTGCGATGTTAAATTGTGAAGATCTTGAGATTTCGTTAAAAGGCGTGTCCATGGCGCCATGACGAAGTTCGATGTCTCGCCAAGGGAATAAAATATGTTATAACTCAGGCATAAAATGTCCGATCTTCCCCAAACTTCACATGTGTGATAATAGTCCTGGCCTGAACACATCTGTAGGCCAATATTTCATCGGGTGTGGCAAAATGGCTCGATAGCGCCACCTATACACATTCAACATAGCGCACCTCAAGCTCCGTTTCAAGTACATGTACAAAAATCGGTACACACATGTAACACACCAGTACCTACAAAAAAGTCTCTTGGTACGAAATCCTAATCCCAACAGGAAGTCGGTTATTTTGAAATTTCCCTGCAAAATTGGCGTTGTTTTTGCCATTTTCAGGGGTTGTACTTTAACGAACTCCTCCTAGAGATTTATTCGGATGAACACCAAACTTGGTCAGTGTAATCTAAAGCCATTTGCGATTTTAAATTGCGAAGGACTTGAGGTTTCGTTAAAGGGCGTGTCCATGGCGGCCTGACAAATTTCGATGTTTCGCCATGAAAAAGTAAGTTGCTGTAACTCAGACATACAATGTCCAATCTGCCCCAAACTTCACATGTTGGATAAGACTCTTGACCTGAACAGATCTACATGCCAATATTCAGTTATAGTCATAGCGCCACCTATTGGCAACAGGAAGTGAAATATTTTACACTGCGACAAACTACTCCTAGAAATTTTATGACATCAATGTTATTTTTGTGGTCAGTCTAATCTAAAGACCTGTATGATGTTTAGTTGTGAAGATCTTGAGTTTTCGTTAAAAGGCGTGTCCATGGCGCCGTGACGAAGTTCGATGTGTCGCCATGGGAATAAAAGATGTTATAACTCAGGCATAAAATGTCCGATCTTGCCCAAACTTCAAATATGTGATAAGGGTCCTGGCCTGAACAGATCTAAAGGCCAAAATTCCATTGGGTGTGGCAAAATGGCTCTATAGCGCCACCTATACACTTTCAACTGAGTGCATATACACTTTCAACGGAGTGCGCCTCAAGCTATGTTTCACGTACATGTACAAAAATCGGTACACACATGTAACACACCAATATCTACGAAAAAGTCTCTTGGTACGAAATCCGAATCCAAACAGGAAGTCAGTTATTTAGAATGTTCTCTGCAAAATTGGTGTTGTTTTTTGGCATTTTCAGGGGTTGTACTTTAACAAACTGCTCCTAGAGATTTATTCAGATCAACATCAAACTTGGTCAGTTAAATCTAAAGGCCTTTGCGAAGTTAAATTGGGAAGATCTTGAGATTTTGTTAAAGGACGTGTCCATGGCAGCCTGACAAATTTCGATGTTTCGCCATGAAAAAGGAAGTTGCTGTAACTCAGACATACAATGTCCAATCTGCCCCAAACTTTGCATGTTAGATAAGACTTCTGCCCTTAACAGATCCACATGCCCATATTCACTTATAGTTATAGTGCCACCTGCTGAAAACAGGAAGTGGCATATTTTACGCTGTTACAAAGTATTCCTAGAAATCTTTTGACATTAATGTATTTTTTTTGGTCAGTCTAATCTTAAGGCATGTGCAATGTTAAATTATGGAGATCTTTACTTTTTGTTAAAGGGTGTGTCCATGGCACCATGACAAAATCTGATGTCTCGCCACAGGAAAAGAAGTTGTTGTAACTCAGGCATAAAATGTCCGATCTTCCCCAAACTTCACATTTGTGATAAGAGTCCTGGCCTGAACACATCTGAAGGCCAATATTCCATTATAATGATATCGCCACCTGCTGGCAACAGGAAGACTGGCACATATAAATGATTTTGACATATTCCACTTATATTTACGACTTTAAATGCATATATCTCGCCGTTCGCCAATTTACTAAAGCCTCTCGATGGCGGTGAGCCCGGGTGCGAGGGCCCGTTCATCGCTGCTTGCAGCTTTAATTATTATTATTATTCTTCTTCTCTAAGATGAATCGCATTTTTGAGAGCCTAAACATGCTCGAAAAGTCATGAAACTTTGCACACACCTCAGAACTGGCGAAAATTTACATCTGATATGGGTTACAGAAGTGGGTGTGGCAAAATGGCTCGACAGCGCCACCTATACACGTTCAACGGTGTGCGCCTCGAGCTACGTTTCACGTACATGTATGAAAATCGGTACACACATGTAACTCTCCAATACCTATAAAAATGTCTCTTGGAGCAAAATTCTAAACCCAACAGGAAGTCGGTTATTTTGAATTTTATGAGCAAATTTTGTGTCATTTTTGTCATTTCCATGCGTTGTACTTTAACGAACTCCTCCTAGAGATTAATTCAGATCAACACCAAAGTTGGTATGCCTAATCTAAAGGCCTTTGCGATGTTAAATTGCGAAGATTTTGAGTTTTCGTTAAAGGGCGTGTCCGTGGCGGCCTGGCGAATTTCGATGATTCGCCATGAAAAATGAAGTTGCTATAACTCAGACATACAATGTCCAATCTGCCCCAAACTTCACATGCTTGATGAGACTTCGAACCTGAACAGATTGACATGCCCATATTCAGTTATAGTCATAGCGCCACCTATTGGCAACAGGAAGTGACATATTTTACACTGCGACTAACTACTCCTAGAAATTTTATGACATCAATGTCTTTTTTGTGGTCAGTCTAATCTAAAGGCCTGTGCGATGTTAAGTTGTGAAGATCTTGAGTTTTCGTTAAGGGGCGTGTCCATGGCACCGTGACGAAATTCGATGTCTCGCCATGGGAATAAAAGATGTTATAACTCAGACATAAAATGTCCGATCTTCCCCAAACTTCACATGTGTGATAAGAGTCTTGGCCTGAACACATCTGTAGGCCAATATTCCATCGGGTGTGGCAAAATGGCTCGATAGCGCCACCTATACACTTTCAACAGAGCGCGCCTCGAGCTCCGTTTCCCGTACATGTACAAAAATCGGTACACACATGTAACACACCAATACCTACAAAAAAGTATCTTGGTACGAAATCCGAAACCCAACAGGAAGTCGGTTATTTTTAATTTTATGAGCAAATTTAGTGTCATTTTTGTCATTTCTATGCGTTGTATTTTAACGAACTCCTCCTAGAGATTCATTCAGATCAACACCAAAGTTGGTATGCCTAATCTAACGGCCTTTGTGATGTTAAATTGCGAAGGACTTGAGGTTTCGTTAAAGGGCGTGTCCATGGCGGCCTGACAAATTTCGATGTTTCGCCGTGAAAAAGGAAGTTGCTATAACTCAGACATACAATGTCCAATCTGCCCAAAACTTCACATGTTAGATAAGACTTCTGCCCTTAACAGATCTACATGCCCATATTCAGTTATAGTCATAGCGCCACCTATTGGCAACAGGAAGTGAAATATTTTACACTGCGACAAACTACTCCTAGAATTTTTATGACATCAATGTTATTTTTGTGGTCAGTCTAATCTAAAGACCTGTGTGATGTTTAGTTGTGAAGATCTTGAGTTTTCATTAAAAGGCGTGTCCATGGCGCCATGACGAAGTTCGATGTGTCGCCATGGGAATTAAAGATGTTATAACTCAGGCATAAAATGTCCGATCTTGCCCAAACTTCACATGTGTGATAAGAGTCCTGGCCTGAACAGATCTGAAGGCCAAAATTCCATTGGGTGTGGCAAAATGGCTCGATAGCGCCACCTATACACTTTCAACTGAGTGCATATACACTTTCAACGGAGTGCGCCTCAAGCTATGTTTCACGTACATGTACAAAAATCGGTACACACATGTAACACACCAATATCTACGAAAAAGTCTCTTGGTACGAAATCCGAATCTAAACAGGAAGTCAGTTATTTAGAATTTTCTCTGCAAAATTGGCGTTGTTTTTGCCATTTTCAGGGGTTGTACTTTAACGAACTCCTCCTAGAGATTTATTCAGATCAACACCAAACTTGGTCAGTTAAATCTAAAGGCCTTTGCGATGTTAAATTGCGAAGATCTTCTAAAGGGCGTGTCCATGGCGGCCTGACAAATTTCGATGTTTCGCCATGAAAAAGGAAGTTGCTGTAACTCAGACATACAATGTCCAATCTGCCCCAAACTTCACATGTTAGATAAGACTTCTGCCCTTAACAGATCTACATGCCCATATTCAGTTATAGTCATAGCGTCACCTGCTGGCAACAGGAAGTGACATGTTTTACGCTGCGACAAACTACTCCTAGAAATCTTTTGACATTAATGTATTTTTTGTGGTCAGTCTAATCTAAAGGCC
Organism: Carassius carassius; assembly: GCF_963082965.1. NCBI lineage: Eukaryota > Metazoa > Chordata > Actinopteri > Cypriniformes > Cyprinidae > Carassius > Carassius carassius. Next base: position 51,899 of record NW_026775149.1, on the reverse strand, counting down.
TGTGCAATGTTAAATTGTGGAGATCTTCAGTTTTTGTTAAAGGGCGTGTCCATGGCGCCATAACAAAATTTGATGTCTCGCCACAGAAAGAGAAGTTGTTGTAACTCAGGCATAAAATGTTCAATCTTCCCCAGACTCTGCATGTTCGATAAGAGTCCTGGCCTGAACACATCTGAAGGCCAATATTCCATTATAATGATAGCGCCACCTACTGGCAACAGAAAGATTGGCACATATATTGAATAAACTTTGATATATTCCACTTATATTTATGAGTTTAAATGCATATTTCTCACCGTTCACCTATTTACTAAAGCCACTCGCTGCCGGTGAGCCCGGGTGCGAGGGCCCGTTCATCGCTGCTTGCAGCTTTAATTATTATTATTAGGGCCCGAGCACCGAGGTGCGAGGACCCTCTTGTATCTGCTTTGTTTATTAGGGCCCGAGCACTGCAGTGCGAGGACCCTATTGGAATTGCTCCGTTTATTAGGGCCCGAGCACCGATGGTGCGAGGACCCTCTTGGAATTGCTCCGTTTATTATTATTATTATTATTATTAGGGCCCGAGCACTGCAGTGCGAGGACCCTATTGGAATTGCTCCGTTTATTCTTCTTCTTCTTCTTCTCCGTAATGAAGCGCATTTTTGAGGGCCTAAACATGCTCCAAAACTCACGAAACTTTGCACACGCATCAGGACCGGCGAAAATTTACATCTGATATAGGTTTCAGAAGTTGGTGTGGCAAAATAGCTCGATAGCGCCACCTGGTAAATTTCAACGGAGTGTCCCTCAAGCTACGTTTCACTTACATGCATGAAAATCGGTACGCACGTGTAACACAACAATACCTACAAAAAAGTCTCTTGGTACAAAATCCAAAACCCAACAGGAAGTAAGTTATTTTGAATTTCCTGTACGATTTTTGTGCAGTTTTTGCCGTTTCCATGCCTCGTACTTTGACGAACTCCTCCTAAAGTTTTAATCGGATTATCTTCAAATTTGGTGAGGGTCATCATAAGACCTTTGTGACGTTAAATTGCGAAGCTTTTGAGATTTCGTCAAGGGGTGTGTCCCTGGCGGCCTGACAAAGTTTGATGTTTCGCCATGAAACAGGAAGTTGCTGTAACTCAGGCAAGCAATGTCCGATCTGCCCCAAACTTCACACATGTGATGGGTGTTCTGTCCTGAACAAACACCCATGACCAAATTCAGTTATAGTCATAGCGCCACCTGCTGGTAACAGGAAGTGACATGGTTAACACAGTTATGGAGTAATAAAAGGCATCAACAAGGGCTAAATAGGCTGGCAAAATTTTATAAGCATGCTAATACATGCTAACAACATTTAGCTAAGTGCTAAAGCATGCTACTAATGCAGTGAAACAGGAAGTTGCTGTAACTCATAATGCAGTTATAGTCATAGCGCCACCTGCTGGTAACAGGAAGTGACATGGTTAACACAGTTATGGACTCCTAGGAACATATTAAAAAGTGTCAACAAGTGTTAAAAAGGCTGGCAACATGCTAGAAACATACCAATACATGCTAGCAACACTTGTGATTGCATGCTAGTGATGCAGTGAAAAAGGAATTTGCTGTAACTAATGCATGCAATGTCCGATCTGCCTCAAACTTCAAACGTTTGACAAGAGTCCTGTCCTGAACACATCAACATGCCCATATTTAATTATATTCATAGTGCCACCTGCTGGCAACAGGAAGTGGCATGTTTAACACTGTTATGGACTCCTTGCAAAATAATAAAAGGCATCAACAAGGGTTAAATAGGCTGGCAAAAATTTTTAAGCATGCTAATACATGCTAGCAACATTTAGCTAAGTGCTAAAGCATGCTACTAATGCAGTGAAACAGGAAGTTGCTGTAACTCAGGCAAGCAATGTCCGATATATCCCAAACTTCACACGTGTTATGGGTGTTCTGTCCTGAACAAACACCCATGACCAAATGCAGTTATAGTCATAGCGCCACCTGCTGGTAACAGGAAGTGACATGGTTAACACAGTTATGGACTCCTAGGAACATATTAAAAAGTGCCAACAAGTGTTAAATAAGCTGGCAACATGCCAGTAACCTACTAATACATGCTAGCAACAATTAGCTAAGTGCTAAAGCATCATATTATTGCAGTGAAACAGGAAGTTGCTGTAAATCAGGCAAGCGATGTCCAATCTGTCCCCAAACTTCACACGTGTGATGGGTATTCTGTCCTGAACAAACACCCATGACCAAATTCAGTAATAGTCATAGCGCCACTTGCTGGTAACAGGAAGTTACATGTTATGGACTCCTAGGAACATATTAAAAAGTGTCAACAAGTGTTAAAAAGGCTGGCAACATGCTAGAAACATACCAATACATGCTAGCAACACTTAAATAAATGCTAAAGCATGCTAGTGATGCAGTGAAAAAGGAATTTGCTGTAACTAATGCAAGCAATGTCTGATCTGCTTCAAACTTCAAACGTTTGACAAGAGTCCTGTCCTGAACACATTAACATGCCGATATTTGATTATATTCATAGTGCCACCTGCTGGCAACAGGAAGTGGCATGTTTAACACTGTTATGGACTCCTTGCAAAATAATAAAAGGCATCAACAAGGGTTAAATAGTCTGGCAAAATTTTATAAGCATGCTAATACATGCTAGCAACATTTAGCTAAGTGCTAAAGCCTGCTACTAATGCAGTGAAACAGGAAGTTGCTGTAACTCAGGCAAGCAATGTCTGATCTGCCCCAAACTTCACACGTGTTATGGGTGTTCTGTCCTGAACAAACACCCATGACCAAATGCAGTTATAGTCATAGCGCCACCTGCTGGTAACAGGAAGTGACATGGTTAACACAGTTATGGACTCCTAAGAACATATTAAAAAGTGCCAACAAGTGTTAAATAAGCTGGCAACATGCTAGTAACCTACTAATACATGCTAGCAACAATTAGCTAAGTGCTAAAGCATCATATTATTGCAGTGAAACAGGAAGTTGCTGTAAATCAGGCAAGCAATGTCCAATCTGTCCTCAAACTTCACACGTGTTATGGGTGTTCTGTCCTGAACAAACACCCATGACCAAATTCAGTAATAGTCATAGCGCCACCTGCTGGTAAGAGGAAGTTACATGGTTAACATTGTTATGGACTCCTAGGAACATATTAAAAAGTGTCAACAAGTGTTAAAAAGGCTAGCAACATGCTAGAAACATACCAATACATGCTAGCTAAGGATGGCTGAAGCGAAACAGTCGTTCCGAAGCTTTGCGAGATCCCGAAGCGCAGATGTGTCGAAACACTGATCCGAAGCGTGATTCGAAACACCCATGTCACGTGACTATGACCAAACGAAGCCTCGAAGTGTTTCACTAATTGTTTCATCAGGTGTGGTCCGCCGAATCAGCGTTTGATTGGAACGGTCGGGAACAGACCACACAATCGCACATCTGTATAAAAGTGAAATAAACGCATTTTGACCTCGTGGGTTTTTGTGAGAGGAGTTTGACTTTGAGATAGCGGATTTTTGCTGATATAGTGACATAGTGCGATTTGATTAGTTATAGGCAATTTAGACTTACATTTAAATTTACACAACACATTGACTGAGAGGCTAGAGACAGACAGAGTATACATATAGTGACACATTAATAGATACATAGATATAAATATATATAGACAGCTAGATTAATAGATAGATACATATATAGATAGATTACAGATACATATATAAATACATATATTATAGATAGATACATATATAGATAGATTACAGATACATATATAAATACATATATTATAGATAGATAAATACATAGATTATAGATACATATCTAGATACATAGATCGATTCATATATAGATAGATAGATTTGGATAGATAGATAAAATGGAAGCTCCCCAGAAGAGATGCCGTACATCTGTGGTGTGGGAGCATTTCCATTTAGAAACCCCAAATAAAGTGAGATGTGTGTATTGTGATCGGCAGCTAGCCTACTGCAACAATACATCATCCATGATGCGCCATTTGAGGAGCACTCATCCTGCCATTTTGCAGGGTGCAGAGGATGGCATTCCCCCTGTACCTAGGCCTGCTACTGACACTGCTGGGCCATCTAAGCAAGGTATGCATTGTTTGGGATATAATTATAATTGAAATATAATTACAACCTTTTGGGAAACTGTTTATAAAGTTTATAAGTTATATAAAGCACTGATTATAAACACTGGAAGGTTTCCAAATAATGAACCAGTAGGCTATACTTTTAATAGATGTGCACTAATTGAAGCTGTATTTTTCCAATGTATTTGTCTGAAAGTATGTTTTGTCTTCTCTTTTAAAAGTCAGAAAGAGGGAATTGAATGAGGCTCTTATAAACATGGTGGGGAAGGATCTGCAGCCCTTCACCATCGTGGATGATGAGGGATTCAGGGCATTTGTGAACAAGCTTGATCCAAGCTATGTCCTCCCATCCCGGAAGGTGCTTAAAATAATGGTCAGCGAAAAGTACAACAAAGCCAAGGAGAAGACAATGGAGGACCTACAAAAGGCCGAATTTGTTAGCCTTACAGCTGACATGTGGTCCTCCATTAATATGGATGGATATCTTGGTGTGACTTGCCATTACATAACACCAGAGGCAAAAATGGCAACTGTTGTACTGGGTGTAAGGAGGTTTTACCAAACCCACACAGCCCAGCATCTCATGGAGGCTAAAGCCTTGCTAATGGCTGAGTGGGGAATAACCTCCAAAGTTCAGTGCATTGTGACTGACAATGCATCTAACATGATCCTAAGTGCCCAGCTACTCCACCTTCGCCATGTCCCATGTTTTGCTCATACTTTAAATTTGATTGTGAAAAAGGCACTAGATCAAACCCCAGTCATCAATGAAATACGCCAGAAGGCCAGAAAGATAGTGGGGTTGTTCAGATCCAGCTGCAAAGCAAAGGACAAGCCTGTGGAGATGCAGAGCTTGATGGGAAGACCAACTCTGAAACTGGTACAGGAGGTTGACACGAGATGGAACAGCACATTTGACATGCTACAGCGCTTGTATGACCAACGTGAACCAGTGGCTGCTGCACTTTCCAACTTAAACAATGATACTGCTCCCCTGACAAGTATTGATTATGACATTATTGAACAATCATTGTCAATACTGCAACCATTCAAACTCGCAACAACAGAGATGTCAGAGGAAAAGAGAGTGTCTGCTTCAAAGCTTATACCACTGTACAGGATGTTGCAGCACAAGCTTGCACAGAAAAAAGGAAATGCAACGCAGGAATCAACTGTTCAATTAGGTAGGCCACAATGACCATACTACCCATGTGATTGGCCATAACGGTCATATTATTGTCATTATTATAAATATGTGTTTCTCCTGTTTTGGCTCATAGGTTCACATCTGCAAGAAGGTCTGCACTCCAGATGTGGAGGTTATGAGAGTTTTAGAGCCTTGGCACTGGCTACACTGCTGGACCCAAGGTTCAAAAATGTGGCATTTGGAAATGCTGCCAAAGCCCAGGAAGCTGAAAAGCATATCACACTGGAGTGTGCTTCACTGATGCGTTCAAACACAAATCCTGGTGAGCAGTTTCAGTCTGTGTTATGTTATGTAATCTGAATCATGTAATATAATATATCCTTCATATATGCCGTCAGTTTAGGATTTGTTACTAATTGCTGTTTTCATTTTTATTCAGACCCAGAAATGTCAACATCACACCCATCATCATCATCATCACCATCAACATCAACACCAGTAGAAACACAGGACAGTTTATGGGAACGTTTTGATACTCGCATCCATCAAACCAAGATGATACACAATGCTACAGCTGATGCCACAGTGGAAGTGAAAAAATACATCAACGATGCGTATTTGCCCAGAACTCATGATCCACTAACTTACTGGAAAGAGAGAGCAGTAATCTTTCCTCATTTGTATGTCCTTGCAAAAAAATATCTTTGTATGCCAGCAACAAGTGTCCCTTGTGAGAGGATTTTTTCAAAGGCTGGAGAAATTATCTGTAAAAAAAGAAGTAGGCTAAGTCCTTCCACAGCAGATAAATTAATATTTTTGAATAAAAATCTCTAAAAAAGTGAGACATTGTGGCTTGATTCCTTTTATTAATATTCATTTTTCATGACCAAAATAACATTATGCACAGTGAGGAGCCTATAGGTTACAAGTTTCACATATTAGAACATTATAATAATAAAAAAACAACACATTTTTTTAATGGCTCGTAAAGGTTGTTTCAGATCAACACCTGCAAGTGACCACTAGGTGTCACCGTTGAGACGGGTGTCGGATTGATTCGAAGCCTCGAAACAATATGGCACAGTTGGTTCAACTGTTTCATTGGTTCACGAGGCCTCGATTTTGCCATCACTAATGCTAGCAACACTTAGCTAAATGCTAAAGCATGTTAGTGATGCAGTGAAAAAGGAATTTGCTGTAACTAATGCATGCAATATCCGATCTGCCTCAAACTTCAAACGTTTGACAAGAGTCCTGTCTTGAACACATCAACATGCCCATATTTAATTATATTCATAGTGCCACCTGCTGGCAACAGGAAGTGACATGTTTAACACTGTTATGGACTCCTTGCAAAATAATAAAAGGCATCAACAAGGGTTAAATAGGCTGGCAAAATTTTATAAGCATGCTAATACATGCTAACAACATTTAGCTAAGTGCTAAAGCATGCTACTAATGCAGTGAAACAGGAAGTTGCTGTAACTCAGGCAAGCAATGTCTGATCTGCCCCAAACTTCACACGTGTTATGGGTGTTCTGTCCTGAACAAACACCTATGACCAAATTCAGTAATAGTCATAGCGCCACTTGCTGGTAACAGGAAGTTACATGTTATGGACTCCTAGGAACATATTAAAAAGTGTCAACAAGTGTTAAAAAGGCTGGCAACATGCTAGAAACATACCAATACATGCTAGCAACACTTAAATAAATGCTAAAGCATGCTACTAATGCAATGAAACAGGAAGTTGCTGTATCTCAGGCAAACAATGTCTGATCTGCCCCAAACTTCACACGTGTGATGGGTGTTCTGTTCTGAACAAACACCCATGACCAAATTCAGTTATAGTCATAGCGCCACCTGCTGGTAACAGGAAGTGACATGGTTAACACAGTTTAGGACTCCTTACAAAATAATAAAAGGCATCAACAAGGGTTAAATAGGCTGGCAAAATTTTATAAGCATGCTAATACATGCTAGCAACATTTAGCTAAGTGCTAAAGCCTGCTACTAATGCAGTGAAACAGGAAGTTGCTGTAACTCAGGCAAGCAATGTCTGATCTGCCCCAAACTTCACACGTGTTATGGGTGTTCTGTCCTGAACAAACACCTATGACCAAATGCAGTTATAGTCATAGCGCCACCTGCTGGTAACAGGAAGTGACATGGTTAACACAGTTATGGACTCCTAGGAACATATTAAAAAGTGCCAACAAGTGTTAAATAAGCTGGCAACATGCTAGTAACCTACTAATACATGCTAGCAACAATTAGCTAAGTGCTAAAGCATCATATTATTGCAGTGAAACAGGAAGTTGCTGTAAATCAGGCAAGCAATGTCCAATCTGTCCCCGAACTTCACACGTGTTATGGGTGTTCTGTCCTGAACAAACACCCATGACCAAATTCAGTAATAGTCATAGCGCCACCTGCTGGTAAGAGGAAGTTACATGGTTAACATTGTTATGGACTCCTAGGAACATATTAAAAAGTGTCAACAAGTGTTAAAAAGGCTGGCAACATGCTAGAAACATACCAATACATGCTAGCAACACTTATCTAAATGCTAAAGCATGCTAGTGATGCAGTGAAAAAGGAATTTGCTGTAACTAATGCATGCAATGTCCGATCTGCCTCAAACTTCAAACGTTTGACAAGAGTCCTGTCCTGAACACATCAACATGCCCATATTTAATTATATTCATAGTGCCACCTGCTGGCAACAGGAAGTGGCATGTTTAACACTGTTATGGACTCCTAGAAACATATTAAAAAGCATCAACAAGTGTTAAATAGGCTGGCAACATGCTAGATACATACTAATACATCCTAGCAACACTTAGCTAAGGGCTAAAGCATGCTACTAATGTAGTGAAAAGGAAGTTGCTGTAACTCAGGCAAGCAATGTCCGATCTTCCCCAAACTTCACACGTGTGATAGGTGTTTTGTTCTGAACAAACACCCATGACCAAATTCAGTTACAGTCATAGCGCCACCTGCTGGTAACAGGAAGTGACAAGGTTAACGCTGTTATGGACTACTAGGAACAAATTAAAATGTGTCAAAAAGGGTTAAATATGCTGTCAACCTTCTAGAAGCATACTAAAACATGCTAGCAACACTTAGCTAAGTGCTAAAGCATGCTACTAATGCAGTGAAAAAGGAAGATGCTGTAACTCAGGCAAGCAATGTCCGATCTGCCCGAAACTTCACACGTTTGACAAGGATCCTGTCATAAATAATCAACATGCCCATTTTCGGTTATAGTCATAGCGCCACCTGCTGGCAACAGGAAGTGTCATTTTTAACACTTTTATGCACTATTTGCAACACAGTAAAATATGCCATTGTGTGCTAATCATGCTAGAAATATTTTCAAACATTCTAGCAACACTTAGTATGTGCAAAACGATGCTATTAATACTATAAAACAGGAAGTTGTTGTAACTCATGCATACAATTCACCATCTTACCCAAACATGACATGTTTTATAAGAGTACTGGCCTGAACACAACTAAAGGCCAATATTCAATTCTAAGTATTACGCCGCCTGCTGGCAACAGGAAATGAATTATTTTATACTAACTTAAACATGACTTGTCTGATCTGCCCGAAACTTTGCATGTTCGGTAAGAGTCCTGGCCTGAAGAAATTTACATGTCAATATTCTGTTATAATCATAGTGCCATCTGTTGGCAGCAGGAAATTTGGCACAAATATTTACTATTTTATAAGCATATGGCCCAACGTTCACTGTTCCTCCTATGGGCACCGGGTGGTGGTGAGCCCGAGTGCGAGGGCCATTTCATCGCTGCTTGCAGCTTTAATTAGGGCCCGAGCACCGATGGTGTGAGGACCCTCTTGGAATTGCTCCGTTTATTATTATTATTATTATTATTATTATTATTATTATTATTATTATTATTATTATTATTATTATTATTATTATTCTCCAGGATGAATCGCATTTTTGAGGGCCTAAACATACTCAAAAAGTCATGAAACTTTGCACACACCTCAGAACCGGCGAAAATGTACATCTGATATGGGTTTCAGAAGTGGGTGTGGCAAAATGGCTCGACAGCGCCACCTATACATGTTCAACGGTGTGCGCCTCGAGCTATGTTTCACGTACATGTATGAAAATCGGTACACACATGTAACTCTCCAATACCTACAAAAAAGTCTCTTAGAGCAAAATTCTAAACCCAACAGGAAGTCAGTTATTTTTAATATTATGAGCAAATTTTGTGTCATTTTTGCCATTTCCATGAGTTGTATTTTAACGAACTCCTCCTAGAAACTTATTCAGATCAACACCAAATTTGGTATGCCTAATCTAAAGGTCTTTGCGATGTTAAATTGCGAAGATTTTGAGTTTTCGTTAAAGGGCGTGTCCGTGGCGGCCTGGCGAATTTCGATGATTCGCCATGAAAAATGAAGTTGCTATAACTCAGACATACAATGTCCAATGTGCCCAAAACTTCACATGTTTAATAAGACTCCTGACCTGAACATATTTACATGCCCATATTCAGTTATAGTCATAGCGCCACCTATAGGCAACAGGAAGTGACATATTTTACACTTCGACAGACTACTCCTAGAAATTTTTTGACATCAATGTCTTTTTTATGGTCAGTATAATCTAAAGGCCTGTGCAATGTTAAATTGTGAAGATCTTGAGTTTTCGTTAAGGGGCGTGTCCATGGCGCCGTGACAAAGTTCAAAGTCTCGCCATGGGAATAAAAGATGTTATAACTCAGGCATAAAATGTCCGATCTTCCCCAAACTTCACATGTGTGATAAAAGTCCAGGCCTGAACAGATCTGAAGGCCAATATTCCATCGGGTGTGGCAAAATGGCTCGATAGCGCCACCTATACACTTTCAACGGAGTGCACCTTGAGCTATGTTTCACGTACATGTACAAAAATTGGTACACACATGTAACACACCAATACCTACAAAAAAGTCTCTTGGTACGAAATCCTAATCCCAACAGGAAGTCGGTTATTTTGAATTTTCCCTGCAAAATTGGTGTTGTTTTTGCCATTTTCAGGGGTTGTACTTTAACGAACTCCTCCTAGAGATTTATTCAGATGAACACCAAACTTGGTCAGTGTAATCTAAAGCCATTTGCAATGTTAAATTGCGAAGGACTTGAGGTTTCGTTAAAGGGCGTGTCCATGGTGGCCTGACAAATTTCGATGTTTCGCCATGAAAAAGGAAGTTGCTGTAACTCAGACATACAATGTCCAATCTGCCCCAAACTTCACATGTTGGATAAGATTTTTGACCTGAACAGATCTACATGCCAATATTCAGTTATAGTCATAGCGCCACCTATTGGCAACAGGAAGTGAAATATTTTACACTGCGACAAACTACTCCTAGAAATTTTATGACATCAATGTTATTTTTGTGGTCAGTCTAATCTAAAGACCTGTGTGATGTTTAGATGTGAAGATCTTGAGTTTTCGTTAAAAGGCGTGTCCATGGCGCCGTGACGAAATTCGATGTGTCGCCATGGGAATAAAAGATGTTATAACTCAGGCATAAAATGTCCGATCTTGCCCAAACTTCACATGTGTGATAAGGGTCCTGGCCTGAACAGATCTGAAGGCCAATATTCCATTAGGTGTGGCAAAATGGCTCGATAGCGCCACCTTTACACTTTCAACTGAGTGCATATACACTTTCAACGGAGTGCTCCCCAAGCTATGTTTCACGTACATGTAAAAAAATTGGTACACACATGTAACACACCAATATCTACGAAAAAGTCTCTTGGTACGAAATCCGAATCCAAACAGGAAGTCAGTTATTTAGAATGTTCTCTGCAAAATTGGTGTTGTTTTTGGCATTTTCAGGGGTTGTACTTTAACGAACTCCTCCTAGAGATTTATTCAGATCACCATCAAACTTGGTCAGTTAAATCTAAAGGCCTTTGCGAAGTTAAATTGGGAAGATCTTGAGATTTCGTTATAAAGGGCGTGTCCATGGCAGCCTGACAAATTTCGATGTTTCGCCATGAAAAAGGAAGTTGCTGTAACTCAGACATACAATGTCCAATCTGCCCCAAACTTCACATGTTAGATAAGACTTCTGCCCTTAACAGATCCACATGCCCATATTCACTTATAGTCATAGCGCCACCTGCTGGCAACAGGAAGTGGCATATTTTACGCAGTGACAAAGTACTCCAAGAAATCTTTTGACATTAATGTATTTTTTGTGGTCAGTCTAATCTTAAGGCCTGTGCAATGTTAAATTATGGAGATCTTGAGTTTTTGTTAAAGGGTGTGTCCATGGCACCATGACAAAATTTGATGTCTCGCCACAGGAAAAGAAGTTGTTGTAACTCAGGCATAAAATGTCCGATCTTCCCCAAACTTCACATTTGTGATAAGAGTCCTGGCCTGAACACATCTGAAGGCCAATATTCCATTATAATGATAGCGCCACCTGCTGTTAACAAGAAGACTGGCACATATAAATGATTTTGACATATTCCACTTATATTTACGACTTTAAATGCATATATCTCGCCGTTCGCCAATTTACTAAAGCCTCTCGCTGGCGGTGAGCCCGGGTGCGAGGGCCCGTTCATCGCTTCTTGCAGCTTTAATTATTATTATTATTTTTCTTCTCCAGAATGAATCGCATTTTTGAGGGCCTAAACATACTCAAAAAGTCATGAAACTTTGCACACACCTCAGAACCGGCGAAAATGTACATCTGATATGGGTTTCAGAAGTGGGTGTGGCAAAATGGCTCGACAGCGCCACCTATACATGTTCAACGGTGTGCGCCTTGAGCTATGTTTCACGTACATGTATGAAAATCGGTACACACATGTAACTGTCCAATACCTACAAAAAAGTCTCTTAGAGCAAAATTCTAAACCCAACAGGAAGTCGGGTATTTTTAATATTATGAGCAAATTTTGTGTCATTTTTGCCATTTCCATGAGTTGTATTTTAACGAACTCCTCCTAGAAACTTATTCAGATCAACACCAAAGTTGGTATGCCTAATCTAAAGGCCTTTGCGATGTTAAATTGCGAAGATTTTGAGTTTTCGTTAAAGGGCGTGTCCATGGCGGCCTGACAAATTTCGATGTTTCGCCATGAAAAAGGAAGTTGCTGTAACTCAGACATACAATGTCCAATCTGCCCCAAACTTCACATGTTAGATAAGACTTCTGCCCTTAACAGATCTACATGCCCAAATTCAGTTATAGTCATAGCGCCACCTGCTGGCAACAGGAAGTGACATGTTTTACGCTGCGACAAACTACTCCTTGAAATTTTATGACATCAATGTTATTTTTGTGGTCAGTCTAATCTAAAGACCTGTGTGATGTTTAGTTGTGAAGATCTTGAGTTTTCGTTAAAAGGCGTGTCCATGGCGCCGTGACGAAGTTCGATGTGTCGACCAAGGGGAATAAAAGATGTTATAACTCAGGCATAAAATGTCCGATCTTGCCCAAACTTCACATGTGTGATAAGGGTCCTGGCCTGAACAGATCTGAAAGCCAATATTCCATTGGGTGTGGCAAAATGGCTCGATAGTGCCACCTATACACTTTCAACTGAGTCCATATACACTTTCAACGGAGTGCGCCTCAAGCTATGTTTCACGTACATGTACAAAAATCGGTACACACATGTAACACACCAATACCTACAAAAAAGTCTCTTGGTAAGAAATCCGAATCCCAACAGGAAGTCGGTTATTTAGAATTTTCTCTGCAAAATTGGCGTTGTTTTTGCCATTTACAGGGGTTGTACTTTAACGAACTCCTCCTAGAGATTTATTCAGATCAACATCAAACTTGGTCAGTTAAATCTAAAGGCCTTTGCGATGTTAAATTGCGAAGTTCTAGAGGTTTCGTTAAAGGGCGTGTCCATGGCGGCCTGACAAATTTCGATGTTTCGCCATGAAAAAGGAAGTTGCTGTAACTCAGACATACAATGTCCAATCTGCCCCAAACTTCACATGTTAGATAAGACTTCTGCCCTTAACAGATCCACATGCCCATATTCAGTTATAGTCATAGCGCCACCTGCTGGCAACAGGAAGTGACATGTTTTACGCTGCGACAAACTACTCCTAGAAATCTTTTGACATTAATGTATTTTTTGTGGTCAGTCTAATCTAAAGGCCTGTGCAATGTTAAATTGTGGAGATCTTCAGTTTTTGTTAAAGGGCGTGTCCATGGCGCCATGACAAAATTTGATGTCTCGCCACAGCAAGAGAAGTTGTTGTAACTCAGGCATAAAATGTTCAATCTTCCCCAGACTCTGCATGTTCGATAAGAGTCCTGGCCTGAACACATCTGAAGGCCAATATTCCATTATAATGATAGCGCCACCTGCTGGCAACAGAAAGATTGGCATATATATGGAATAAACTTTGATATATTCCACTTATATTTATGAGTTTAAATGCATATTTATCACCGTTCACCTATTTACTAAAGCCACTCGCTGCCGGTGAGCCTGGGTGCGAGGGCCCGTTCATCGCTGCTTGCAGCTTTAATTATTATTAGGGCCCGAGCACCGATGGTGTGAGGACCCTCTTGGAATTGCTCCGTTTATTATTATTATCATTATTATTATTATTATTATTATTATTATTATTATTATTCTCTAAGATGAATCGCATTTTTGAGAGCCTAAACATGCTCGAAAAGTCATGAAACTTTGCACACACCTCAGAACTGGCGAAAATTTACGTCTGATATGGGTTTCAGAAGTGGGTGTGGCAAAATGGCTCGACAGCGCCACCTATACACGTTCAACGGTGTGCGCCTCGAGCTACGTTTCACGTACATATATGAAAATTGGTATACACATGTATCTCTCCAATACCTACAAAAAAGTCTCTTGAAACAAAATCCGAAACCCAACAGGAAGTCGGTTATTTTTAATTTTATGAGCAAATTTTGTGTCATTTTTGTCATTTCCATGCGTAGTATTTTAACGAACTCCTCCTAGAGATTAATTCAGATCAACACCAAAGTAGGTATGCCTAATCTAAAGGCCTTTGCGATGTTAAATTGCGAAGATTTTGAGTTTTCGTTAGAGACTCTTGACCTGAACAGATCTACATGCCAATATTCAGTTATAGTCATAGCGCCACCTATTGGCAACAGGAAGTGAAATATTTTACACTGCGACAAACTACTCCTAGAAATTTTATGACATCAATGTTATTTTTGTGGTCAGTCTAATCTAAAGACCTGTGTGATGTTTAGTTGTGAAGATCTTGAGTTTTCGTTAAAAGGCGTGTCCATGGCGCCGTGACGAAGTTTGATGTGTCGCCATGGGAAAAAGATGTTATAACTCAGGCATAAAATGTCCGATCTTGCCCAAACTTCACATGTGTGATAAGGGTCCTGGCCTGAACAGATCTGAAGGCCAATATTCCATTGGGTGTGGCAAAATTGGCTCAATAGCGCCACCTATACATTTTCAACATGGTGCATATACACTTTTAACGGAGTGCGCCTCAAGCTATGTGTCACGTACATGTACAAAAATCGGTACACACATGTAACACACTAATACCTACAAAAAAGTCTCTTGGTACGAAATCTGAATCCCAACAGGAAGTCGGTTATTAAGAATTTTCTCTGCAAAATTGGCGTTGTTTTTGCCATTTTCAGGGGTTGTACTTTAACGAACTCCTCCTAGAGATTTATTCAAATCAACACCAAACTTGGTCAGTTAAATCTAAAGGCCTTTGCGATGTTAAATTGCGAAGATCTTGAGGTTTCGTTAAAGGGCGTGTCCATGACGGCCTGACAAATTTCGATGTTTCGCCATGAAAAAGGAAGTTGCTGTAACTCAGACATACAATGTCCAATCTGCCCCAAACTTCACATGTTAGATAAGACGTCTGCCCTTAACAGATCTACATGCCCATATTCAATTATAGTCATAGCGCCACCTGCTGGCAACAGGAAGTGACATGTTTTAAGCTGCGACAAACTACTCCTAGAAATCTTTTGACATTAATGTATTTTTTTGTGGTCAGTCTAATCTAAAGGCCTGTGCAATGTTAAATTGTGGAGATCTTCAGTTTTTGTTAAAGGGCGCGTCCATGGCACCATGACAAAATTTGATGTCTCGCCACAGCAAGAGAAGTTGTTGTAACTCAGGCATAAAATGTTCAATCTTCCCCAGACTCTGCATGTTCGATAAGAGTCCTGGCCTTAACACATCTGAAGGCCAATTTTCCATTATAATGATAGCGCCACCTGCTGGCAACAGAAAGATTGGCACATATATGGAATAAACTTTGATATATTCCACTTATATTTATGAGTTTAAATGCATATTTCTCACCGTTCACCTATTTACTAAAGCCACTCGCTGCCGGTGAGCCCGGGTGCGAGGGCCCGTTCATCGCTGCTTGCAGCTTTAATTATTATTATTATTATTATTCTCCAGAATGAATCGCATTTTTGAGGGCCTAAACATACTGATATGGGTTTCAGAAGTGGGTGTGGAAAAATGGCTCGACAGCGCCACCTATACATGTTCAACGGTGTGCGCCTCGAGCTATGTTACACGTACATGTATGAAAATCGGTACACACATGTAACTCTCCAATACCTACAAAAAAGTCTCTTAGAGCAAAATTCTAAACCCAACAGGAAGTCAGTTATTTTTAATATTATGAGCAAATTTTGTGTCATTTTTGCCATTTCCATGAGTTGTATTTTAACGAACTCCTCCTAGAAACTTATTCAGATCAACACCAAATTTGGTATGCCTAATCTAAAGGCCTTTGCGATGTTAAATTGCGAAGATTTTGAGTTTTCGTTAAAGGGCGTGTCCGTGGCGGCCTGGCGAATTTCGATGATTCACCATGAAAAATGAAGTTGCTATAACTCAGACATACAATGTCCAATGTGCCCAAAACTTCACATGTTTAATACGACACCTGACCTGAACATATTTACATGCCCATATTCAGTTATAGTCATAGCGCCACCTATAGGCAACAGGAAGTGACATATTTTACACTGCGACTAACTACTCCTAGAAATTTTATGACATCAATGTCTTTTTTGTGGTCAGTCTAATCTAAAGGCCTGTGCGATGTTAAATTGTGAAGATCTTGAGTTTTCGTTAAAAGGCGTGTCCATGGCGTCATGACGAAGTTCGATGTCTCGCCAAGGGAATAAAAGATGTTATAACTCAGGCATAAAATGTCCGATCTTCCCCAAACTTCACATGTGTGATAAAAGTCCTGGCCTGAACAGATCTGAGGGCCAATATTCCATCGGGTGTGGCAAAATGGCTCGATTGCGCCACCTATACACTTTCAACGGAGTGCACCTCGAGCTATGTTTCACGTACATGTACAAAAATTGGTACACACATGTAACACACCAATACCTACAAAAAAGTCTCTTGGTACGAAATCCTAATCCCAACAGGAAGTCGGTTATTTTGAATTTTCCCTGCAAAATTGGTGTTGTTTTTGCCATTTTCAGGGGTTGTACTTTAACGAACTCCTCCTAGAGATTTATTCAGATGAACACCAAACTTGGTCAGTGTAATCTAAAGCCATTTGCGATGTTAAATTGCGAAGGACTTGAGGTTTCGTTAAAGGGCGTGTCCATGGTGGCCTGACAAATTTCGATGTTTCGCCATGAAAAAGGAAGTTGCTGTAACTCAGACATACAATGTCCAATCTGCCCCAAACTTTACATGTTGGATAAGACTCTTGACCTGAACAGATCTTCATGCCAATATTCAGTTATAGTCATAGCGCCATCTATTGGCAACAGGAAGTGACATATTTTACACTGCGACGAACTACTCCTAGAAATTTTATGACATCAATGTTATTTTTGTGGTCAGTCTAATCTAAAGACCTGTGTGATGTTTAGTTGTGAAGATCTTGAGTTTTCGTTAAAAGGCGTGTCCATGGCGCCGTGACGAAGTTCGATGTGTCGCCATGGGAATAAAAGATGTTATAACTCAGGCATAAAATGTCCGATCTTGCCCAAACTTCACATGTGTGATAAGGGTCCTGGCCTGAACAGATCTGAAGGCCAATATTCCATTGGGTGTGGCAAAATGGCTCGATAGCGCCACCTATACCCTTTCAACAGAGTGCATATACACTTTCAACGGAGTGCGCCTCGAGCTCCATTTCACGTACATGTACAAAAATCGGTCCACACATGTAACACTACAATACCTACAAAAAAGTCTCTTGGTACGAAATCCGAATCCCAACAGGAAGTCGGTTATTTAGAATTTTCTCTGCAAAATTGGCGTTGTTTTTGCCATTTTCAGGGGTTGTACTTTAACGAACTCCTCCTAGAGATTTATTCAGATCAACACCAAACTTGGTCAGTTAAATCTAAAGGCCTTTGCGATGTTAAATTGCGAAGATCTTGAGGTTTCGTTAAAGGGCATGTCCATGGCGGCCTGACAAATTTTGATGTTGCGCCATGAAAAAGGAAGTTGCTGTAACTCAGACATACAATTTCCAATCTGCCCCAAACTTCACATGTTAGATAAGACTTCTGCCCTTAACAGATCTACATGCCCACATTCAGTTATAGTCATAGCGCCACCTGCTGGCAACAGGAAGTGACATGTTTTACGCTGCGACAAACTACTCCTAGAAATGTTTTGACATTAATGTATTTTTTGTGGTCAGTCTAATCTAAAGGCCTGTGCAATGTTAAATTGAGGAGATCTTCAGTTTTTGTTAAAGGGCGTGTCCATGGCGCCATGACAAAATTTGATGTCTCGCCACAGCAAGAGAAGTTGTTGTAACTCAGGCATAAAATGTTCAATCTTCCCGAGACTCCGCATGTTCGATAATAGTCCTGGCCTGAACACATCTGAAGGCCAATATTCCATTATAATGATAGCGCCACCTGCTGGCAACAGAAAGATTGGCACATATACGGAATAAACATTGATATATTCCACTTATATTTGAGTTTAAATGCATATTTCTCACCGTTCACCTATTTACTAAAGCCACTCGCTGCCGGTGAGCCCTGGTGCGAGGGCCCGTTCATCGCTGCTTGCAGCTTTAATTAGGGCCCGAGCACCGATGGTGTGAGGACCCTCTTGGAATTGCTCCGTTTATTATTATTATTATTATTATTATTATTATTATTATTATTATTATTATTATTATTATTATTCTCTAAGATGAATCGCATTTTTGAGAGCCTAACCATGCTCAAAAGTCATGAAACTTTGCACACACCTCAGAACTGGCGAAAATTTACGTCTGATATGGGTTTCAGAATTAGGTGTGGCAAAATGGCTCGACAGCGCCACCTATACACGTTCAACGGTGTGCGCCTCGAGCTACGTTTCACGTACATGTATGAAAATCGGTACACACATGTAACTGTCCAATACCTACAAAAAAGTCTCTTAGAGCAAAATTCTAAACCCAACAGGAAGTCGGTAATTTTTAATTTTATGAGCAAATTTTGTGTCATTTTTGTCATTTCCATGCGTTGTATTTTAACGAACTCCTCCTAGAGATTCATTCAGATCAACACCAAAGTTGGTATGCCTAATCTAAAGGCCTTTGCGATGTTAAATTGCGAAGATTTTGAGTTTTCGTTAATGGGCGTGTCCGTGGCGGCCTGGCGAATTTCGATGATTCGCCATGAAAAATGAAGTTGCTATAACTCAGACATACAATGTCCAATGTGTCCAAAACTTCACATGTTTAATAAGACTCCTGACCTGAACAGATTCACATGCCCATATTCAGTTATAGTCATAGCGCCACCTATAGGCAACAGGAAGTGACATTTTACACTGCGACTAACTACTCCTAGAAATTTTATGACATCAATGTCTTTTTTGTGGTCAGTCTAATCTAAAGGCCTGTGCGATGTTAAATTGTGAAGATCTTGAGTTTTCGTTAAAAGGCGTGTCCATGGCGCCATGACAAAATTCAAAGTCTCGCCATGGGAATAAAAGATGTTATAACTCAGGCATAAAATGTCAGATCTTCCCCACACTTCACATGTTTGATAAAAGTCCTGGCCTGAACAGATCTGAAGGCCAATATTCCATCGGGTGTGGCAAAATGGCTCGATAGCGCTACCTATACACTTTCAACGGAGTGCGCCTCGATCTATGTTTCACGTACATGTACAAAAATTGGTACACACATGTAACACACAAATACCTACAAAAAAGTCTCTTGGTACGAAATCCTAATCCCAACAGGAAGTCGATTATTTTGAATTTTCCCTGCAAAATTGGTGTTGTTTTTGCCATTTTCAGGGGTTGTACTTTAACGAACTCCTCCTAGAGATTTATTCAGATGAACACCAAACTTGGTCAGTGTAATCTAAAGCCCTTTGCGATGTTAAATTGCGAAGGACTTGAGGTTTCGTTAAAGGGCGTGTCCATGGCGGCCTGACAAATTTTGATGTTTCGCCATATAAAAGGAAGTTGCTGTAACTCAGACATGCAATGTCCAATCTGCCCCAAACTTCACATGTTAGATAAGACTCTTGACCTGAACAGATCTACATGCCAATATTCAGTTATAGTCATAGCGCCACCTATTGGCAAAAGGAAGTTAAATATTTTACACTGCGACAAACTACTCCTAGAAATTTTATGACATCAATGTTATTTTTGTGGTCAGTCTAATCTAAAGACCTGTGTGATGTTTAGTTGTGAAGATCTTGAGTTTTCGTTAAAAGGCGTGTTCATGGCGCCCTGACGAAGTTCGATGTGTCGCCATGGGAATAAATGATGTTATAACTCAGGCATAAAATGTCCGATCTTGCCCAAACTTCACATGCGGGACAAGGGTCCTGGCCTGAACAGATCTGAAGGCCAATACTCCATTGGGTGTGGCAAAATGGCTCGATAGCGCCACCTATACACTTTCAACTGAGTGCATATACACTTTCAACGGAGTGCGCCTCAAGCTATGTTTCACGTACATGTACAAATATCGGTACACACATGTAACACACCAATACCTACAAAAAAGTCTCTTGGTACGAAATCCGAATCCCAACAGGAAGTCGGTTATTTAGAATTTTTTCTGCAAAATTGGCGTTGTTTTTGCCATTTTCAGGGGTTATACTTTAACGAACTCCTCCTAGAGATTTATTTAGATCAACACCAAACTTGGTCAGTTAAATCTAAAGGCCTTTGCGATGTTAAATTGCGAAGATCTTGAGGTTTCGTTAAAGGGCGTGTCCATGGCAGCCTGACAAATTTCGATGTTTCGCCAAGAAAAAGGCAGTTGCTGTAACTCAGACATACAATGTCCAATCTGCCCCAAACTACACATGTTAGATAAGACTTCTGCCCTTAACAGATCTACATGCCCATATTCAGTTATAGTCATAGCGCCACCTGATGGCAACAGGAAGTGACATGTTTTACGCTGCGACAAACTACTCCTAGAAATCTTTTGACACTAATGTATTTTTTGTGGTCAGTCTAATCTAAAGACCTGTGTGATGTTTAGTTGTGAAGATCTTGAGTTTTCGTTAAAAGGCATGTCCATGGCGCCGTGACGAAGTTCGATGTCTCGCCATGGGAATAAAAGATGTTATAACTCAGGCATAAAATGTCCGATCTTGCCCAAACTTCACATGTGTGATAAGGGTCCTGGCCTGAACAGATCTGAAGGCCAATATTCCATCGGGTGTGGCAAAATGGCTCGATAGCGCCACCTATACACTTTCAACGGAGTGCGTATACACTTTCAACGGAGTGTGCCTCGAGCTATGTTTCACGTACATGTACAAAAATCGGTACACAAATGTAACACACCAATATCTATGAAAAAGTCTCTTGGTACGTAATCCGAATCCAAACAGGAAGTCAGTTTTCACTGCAAAATTGGTGTTGTTTTTGCCATTTTCAGGGGTTGTTCTTTAACGAACTCCTCCTAGAGATTTATTCAGATCAACACCAAACATGGTCAGTGTAATCTATAGGCCTTTGCGAAGTTAAACTGGGAATATCTTGAGATTTCGTTAAAGGGAGTGTCCATGGCTGTCTGACAAATTTCTATGTTTCGTCATGAAAAAGGAAGTTGCTGTAACTCAGACATACAATGTCCAATCTGCCCCAAACTTCGCATGTTAGATAAGACTTCTGCCCTTAACAGATCTACATGCCCATATTCAATTATAGTCATAGCGCCACCTGCTGGCAACAGGAAGTGACATATTTTACGCTGAGACAAACTACTCCTAGAGATTTTTTGACATTAATGTATTTTTGTGGTCAGTCTAATCTAAAGGCCTGTGTAATGTTAAATTGTGGCAATCTTGAGTTTTTGTTAAAGAGCGTGTCCATGGCAAAAATGACAAAATTTGATGTCTCGCCACAGCAAGAGAAGTTGTTGTAACTCAGGCATAAAATGTTTGATCTTCCCCAAACTTCACATGTTCGATAAGAGTGCAGCCCTGAACACATCTGAAGGCCAATATTCCATTATAATGATAGCGCCACCTGCTGGCAACAGGAAGATTGGCACATATATGGAATAAACTTTGATTTATTCTACTTATATTTATGAGTTTAAACGCATATTTCTCACCGTTCACCTATTTACTAAAGCCACTCGCTGGCGGTGAGCCCGGGTGCGAGGGCCCGTTCATCGCTGCTTGCAGCTTTAATTATTAATATTATTCTTCTTCTCTAAGATGAATCGCATTTTTGAGAGCCTAAACATGCTCGATAAGTCATGAAACTTTGCACACACCTCAGAACTGGCGAAAATTTACGTCTGATATGGGTTTCAGAAGTGGGTGTGGCAAAATGGCTCGACAGCGCCACCTAGACACGTTCAACGGTGTGCGCCTCGAGCTACGTTTCACGTACATGTATGAAAATTGGTATACACATGTATCTCTCCAATACCTACAAAAAAGTCTCTTGGAGCAAAATCCGAAACCCAAGAGGAAGTCGGTTATTTTTAATTTTATGAGCAAATTTTGTGTCATTTTTGTCATTTCCATGCGTTGTATTTTAACGAACTCCTCCTAGAGATTAATTCAGATCAACACCAAAGTTGGTATGCCTAATCTAAAGGCCTTTGCGATGTTAAATTGCGAAGATTTAGAGTTTTCGTTAAAGGGCGTGTCCGTGGCGGCCTGGCGAATTTCGATGATTCGCCATGAAAAATGAAGTTGCTATAACTCAGACATACAATGTCCAATGTGTCCAAAACTTCACATGTTTAATAAGACTCCTGACCTGAACAGATTCACATGCCCATATTCAGTTATAGTCATAGCGCCACCTATAGGCAACAGGAAGTGACATATTTTACACTGCGACTAACTACTCCTAGAAATTTTATGACATCAATGTCTTTTTTGTGGTCAGTCTAATCTAAAAGCCTGTGCGATGTTAAATTGTGAAGATCTTGAGTTTTTGTTAAAAGGCGTGTCCATGGCGCCATGGCGAAGTTCGATGTCTCGCCAAGGGAATAAAATATGTTATAACTCAGGCATAAAATGTCCGATCTTCCCCAAACTTCACATGTGTGATAGGAGTCCTGGCCTGAACACATCTGTAGGCCAATATTCCATCGGGTGTGGCAAAATGGCTCGATAACGCCACCTATACACATTCAACATAGCGCGCCTCGAGGTCCATTTCAAGTACATGTACAAAAATCGGTACACACATGTAGCACACCAGTACCTACAAAAAAGTCTCTTGGTACGAAATCCTAATCCCAACAGGAAGTCGGTTATTTTGAAATTTCCCTGCAAATTTGGCGTTGTTTTTGCCATTTTCAGGGGTTGTACTTTAACGAACTCCTCCTAGAGATTTATTCGGATGAACACCAAACTTGGTCAGTGTAATCTAAAGCCATTTGCGATGTTAAATTGCGAAGGACTTGAGGTTTCGTTAAAGGGCGTGTCCATGGCGGCCTGACAAATTGCGATGTTTCGCCATGAAAAAGGAAGTTGCTATAACTCAGACATACAATGTCCAATCTGCCCCAAACTTCACATGTTGGATAAGACTCTTGACCTGAACAGATCTACATGCCAATATTCAGTTATAGTCATAGCGCCACCTATTGGCAACAGGAAGTGAAATATTTTACACTGCGACAAACTACTCCTAGAAATTTTATGACATCAATGTTATTTTTGTGGTCAGTCTAATCTAAAGACCTGTGTGATGTTTAGTTGTGAAGATCTTGAGTTTTCGTTAAAAGGCGTGTCCATGGCGCCGTGACGAAGTTTGATGTGTCGCCATGGGGATAAAAGATGTTATAACTCAGGCATAAAATGTCCGATCTTGCCCAAACTTTACATGTGTGATAAGGGTCCTGGCCTGAACAGATCTGAAGGCCAATATTCCATTGGGTGTGGCAAAATGGCTCGATAGCGCCACCTATACATTTTCAACAGAGTGCATATACACTTTTAACGGAGTGCGCCTCAAGCTATGTTTCACGTACATGTACAAAAATCGGTACACACATGTAACACACCAATATCTACGAAAAAGTCTCTTGGTACAAAATCCGAATCCAAACAGGAAGTCAGTTATTTAGAATTTTCTCTGCAAAATTGGCATTGTTTTTGGCATTTTCAGGGGTTGTACTTTAACAAACTCCTCCTAGAGATTTATTCAGATCAACACCAAACTTGGTCAGTTAAATCTAAAGGCCTTTGCGATGTTAAATTGCGAAGATCTTGAGGTTTCGTTAAAGGGCGTGTCCATGCGGGCCTGGCAAATTTCGATGTTTCGCCATGAAAAAGGAAGTTGCTGTAACGTACTCGGTTACTAAACGTAACCTCGGTTCTCTCTAGAAGAGCGAACGAGTACTGCGTCTTAGCTAAGACGCTACGGGAAAAGTCTCTTTTCACGAAATACTGAAGCAAAAAATTATCCTTAATTTTGTATTTTTGTAAAGCGCATTTGCAGCAGTACACAGCCATAGGCGAGACGGCTCGTTCGCTCATTGGCTTGTTCTGCGGCAACTGCACAGCCTATCGAGCGCGGGCTGATGCAACATCAGACCAATAAGGGCGCTTCGCGCCCTTCTTGCCACTTCCCGCCGAAACGGGTGTGGCTCAACCTATAAAAGGAGCTCGAAAAGGCTGACTCACCTGATTTATTTCATCGCCGAAGCGAACCAGAGTGAATCGTGCGCACGGCAGAGAACTCTCGTTCGCAGAGAGTTCTCGTTCGCTCTTCTAGAGAGAACCGAGGTTACGTTTAGTAACCGAGTACGTTCTCTTACGAGAGCTCTCTCGTACTGCGTCTTAGCTAAGACGCTACGGGAACCCAATGTAAAACGCCGTGCGCGCAGGGATCACACACCAATAAACCTGAAGCAACGCCCAGGATTTACAGTGCACAGTCACCTGAGGGACTCACAGAGAGTCCAGGACAGAAAAGGGAAAAAGCCCTCCGTCCCAAATCTAGCAGCATCTGTAGATGCGGCAATATGACGTCACACAGCCGAGGCAAGGCCTGACCAATGTGGCAATGCGGGTCTTACGCAATACTGCCCATATAACAGTCGGCAGCGCATAGCGCTCGTGAACTCAGAATTCCCCTCAGGGCCCTGACTCGCCTATACCGACAGCAGCCTTGCTTGCAAGGCGGGAACCTCCAGGTTATAGAACCTGATAAATGTAGACGGCGAGGCCCAACCTGCCGCCATACATATATCCTGCAAGGAGATCCCAGTAGACCACGCCCACGACGAGGCGATGCCTCTTGTGGAGTGTGCTCTGACGCCCAACGGGCACTGAAGGCCCCTGGAAGCGTAAGCTAACGCTATGGCGTCAACTATCCATCTGGATAGAGTCTGTCTCGAAACAGCCATTCCTTTGGAACGCCCACCGAACAAGACAAATAGCTGCTCCGTCTGCCGAAAGGCAGCAGAGCGAGACACATAAGCTTTTAAAGTTTTTTTAGGTTTGAGTATGACTCTTGAGTCATTGGGCCCAAACTCCAAGCACAACTGGCTCACCGAGAGTGCGTGCAAATCCCCCACACGCTTCACAGAAGCGAGAGCCAACAAGAATACTGTCTTGAACGACAGATGCTGAAGGCTAATCGATTGGATAGGCTTGAAAGGGGGACCCTTCAAGGCCTCCAAAACCGCCGCGAGGTCCCACATAGGGACTGACGGAGGTCTGGGAGGATTCAGCCTCCTAGCTCCTCTGAGGAACCGGATGACTAAATCATTCCTTCCTATTGACTGACCGGACGCCATTTCAGAAAACGCCGCGATGGCAGCCACATAAACTTTGAGCGTGGATGGGGCTCTGCCCTTATCCAACAGCTCCTGAAGGAAGGAGAGGACCTCCGTCACCTCACAACTAAGGGGTGAATAACCTCGAGCTGGAGAACACCGACCACTTCGAGGCATACAGACGTCGTGTCGACGGAGCTCTAGCCTGAGTGATGGTATTTAGCACTCCCACTGCGAGATCAGCGGGTAACCATTGAGTGCCCATACATAGAGGGACCACAACTCCGGTTGAGGGTGCCAAATCGAGCCCCTGGCCTGCGAGAGGAGGTCTCTCCTCAACGGTACCGGCCACGGGGCGACATCTGCTAACTGCATCAAATCTGGGAACCATGGTTGGTTCTTCCAAAGAGGTCCTACAAGCAGTATTGAACATCTCGTTTCTCTCACCCGTTCTATCACCTGCGGAAGGAGGGAGACGGGAGGGAACGCATAAAGCGGGCAGCACGGCCATCTCCGTGACAGCGCGCTTTCGTTCTTGGAAAAGAACACGGGGCAGTGAGCGTTTTCGTGGGACGCAAAGAGGTCCACCTCCGCCATGCCAAATCTCTCCCACAACAGCCGGACTGTTTGCGGGTGTAGAGACCATTCGCCCGTAGGAACATTGCCTCTGGACAGCCTGTCTGGACCCAGATTCTGCAGTCCAGGCACATGCACTGCTCTCAGCGAGCGCACGTTGCATTGAGCCCAAATCAGGAGGCGTTCCGTCAGCCTGCACAGGTTTCGGGACCCGAGACCGACCTGGCGATTTATGTAGGACACCACGGACATGTTGTCCGAACGGACTACGACGTGGTGATCCTTGATATGGGGACAAAAGCGCGTCAGCGCATTCTCCACTGCCAGCATTTCCAGGCAGTTGATATGATGGAGCTTTTCCCGTTCTGACCATAGGCCAAAGGACGGTCTGCCTTCGAGCAGCGCTCCCCATCCCGAAGTGGAGGCGTCCGTCGACACCATTTTCACACTCGGGGAAGTCCCCAGGCTTACACCTGATCGGTACCAGCCGTTCGCTGTCCAAGGTGCTAGAGCCGCAACACAGCTCTGATCGACCTTGAAATGCAGCCGGCCAGACGCCCACGCTCTGCGCGGCACCTGAGCCTTCAGCCAGAACTGCAGGGGGCGCATGCGGAGCAGGCCCAGCCGCAGAACCGGAGATGCTGAGGCCATGAAACCCAGCATCTTTTGACAGTGTTTGAGCGACACAGTCGCGCCACAGCGGAAAGAACTCGCTGCACGCTGAATGCCCATCGCGCGCTGTGGTGACAGCCGCGCCGTCATGGAACACGAGTTCAGAACTATACCCAGAAACAGGATCGTCTGACTGGGGTTCAGCGAACTCCTCACCCAATTGACACTGAGGCCGAGCTTCTCGAGGTGATCGAGTAAAACGGCTCTGTGGTCCACGAGCTCCGCTCATGATCGGGCCAGAACCAGCCAGTCATCCAAATAATTCAGCACTCGTATGCCTCTGAGTCTGAGAGGAGCGTAAACGTACGAGGAGCTACGGACAAGCCGAATGGCAGGACTGCAAACTGGTATGCCTGGCCCTCGAAGGCGAATCTCAAATATCGCCTGTGGTTTGACGCTATCTGTATTTGAAAATACGCGTCCTTCAGATCTATTGACATGAACCAGTCCCCTCTGCGAATCTGCGTGAGGAGCTTCCTGGTCGTGAGCATTTTGAAACTGCGTTTCATCAATGCCTGTTCAGCTGTCTTAGATCCAGTATGGGCCGGAGACCCCCGCCTCTCTTGGGCACCAGAAAGTATCTGCTGTACAGCCCCCCCTCGCTTTGAGACACAGGCTCTACAGCCCCTTTGCTCAACAGTTTTGATATTTCGGCCCGAAGTATGTGTGCTACTTCTGTTTTGACCGTAGTTTCGACGCGCGCTGAAAAGCGCGGTGGGCGTCGAGAAAACTGTAGCGAGTAGCCTCTCTTTATAATGCCTAGCACCCAATCCGAAACCCCTGGAAGCACTGACCATGCATCTGCATGAATGGCTAAGGGCTGGATGCGAAATGCGCTCTGTTGACTGGGCAACGGCGGCGCTCGAGTGTGCTGCGCATCTGAGGCGGGGAGCGCGCTGATCACAGCGGGCAGATCACTCTTCCTCGACCCCGTTCCGGCGCTTAACCGACTGGAGGGAGGCTGAGCGGGTCCCGTGGGACTCGATATATCTGCAAGTAACCGTGGGCTGCATGTGTGCACTTTTACCACTTTCAACTCGCTGTCTGCCTGTGCAGAATGTACGTGCACGGGCCTCGTTTTTACAGAAGCCCCGCGCCGTAGGTGACATAGTGTATGTGGGCACTGGGAAGTGGGCACGTTTACTATGCGGCGCGCTCGACCGATCTGTGTCGATCTTATGTGCGCTAGCCCTGTGTGCAGGGCTGTGCTTACATGTGGAGATGGGCACTGGGTAGTGGGCATCGTCACTGCATTTATAGCACCATCGGCCGTGGCCGGACGAGCATGCACGGGTTTCGTTTTTACAGAAACCACATGACGCGTGTGACATAGTAATTGTGGGCACTGAGGGGTGGGCACGTTTACTATGCAGTGTGCGCGACCGACTTGAGTCGACATTATGGGCGCAGGCCCTGTGTGCAGGGCTATGCTTACATGTGGAGATGGGCACTGAGGAGTGGGCATCGTCACTACATTTATAGCACCATCGGCCGTGGCCGGACGAACGTGCACGGGTTTCGTTTTTACAGAAACCACATGACGCATGTGACATAGTGATTGTGGGCACTGAGGAGTGGGCACGTCTACTATGTAGTGCGCGTGATCGACTTGAGGTGCTTTTATAGGCGCGAGCCCTGTGTGAAGGGCTGTGCTTATATGCGGAGATGGGCACTGAGCAGTGGGCATCGTCACTACATTTATAGCACCATCGGCCGTGGCCGGGACACCAGAAATTACAAATTTTTCGGGAAATATCTGGGTAGCCGTGATAACGGTTTTCGTGTGCAGGCAAGCGGGCAACCGTACAGGCTTGCGCATTGCAAAAAATGCTGAAACAGTCACAATCTCTGGAAACTGAAGCAGCGGCGCGCTTAGGTGAGAGCCCGGCCGCAGCGGAACTCGTACACCGGCGCTTCGATGAAGCAGCCATCGGGTGTAGTGCCGACACAGCGTCATGCAGCATGCGTAGATGGCTTTCCCAGGATGGCTTCGGCGGCTCCCGGCCTCACCGTAATCCTCTGCCGCGGTCCCCGCGGCGCGGGGCGACGGCCAGTAGAGCGAGAACGGGGGTCTCGAGCTGCGTTGCTGAAGCTGTTGTGATAACGGCTTTTGTGTGCAGGCAAGCGGGCAACTGTGCAGGCTTGCGCATTGCAGAAAACGCTGAGACAGTCACAATTCCTGGAACTGAAACAGTGGCGCGCTTGGGTGAGAGCTCGGCCACAGCGGAACTCGTACACCTGCGCTTCGATGAAGCAGCCATCGTTAGTAGTGCCGACGCAGCGTCACACAGGAGGCTTTAGATGGCAACACCGCTTTTGCCGGCGTCCAGCAGAGGGCGGACAAAGGTGCGTCGTTATCGCCTGTTCCACCGGCGGAAGTGAGTGGTAGTTCCTGTTTTTAGCATCATCAGTGTGGAGAATGCTAGTGAGACAGACGAACGAGTTCATGCTGAATATGGAGCGTTCCAAGCCTTCGCCACCTTTTCGTGAAGCTCAGGAAGAAATGAGGCGGGCTTTGAGAAGTACGCTCATCCGAAAGGGAAATACCATCCAGCCGGGAACGAGAGGGGGGGGGTGCTGGTGCAAACCACTCGCGGCCGAGACTCATCGCGGCCAACACGAGCATTCGCCCCGGCTCCTTCTCGATGTCAGCTCGTCTGCTGGGCTTCTGAGCAGAAGGCGCGAGATCCTCGGAGCTCGCCCAGCCCTCACTGCCCGAAGCTAGCAGAGAGCGCGTGTCCTCTTCCCCCGACGCGGCCCTGAGATCGACTTCCTCGGACGACGCGCCGGCAAACAGCGGGCGCTGCCCACCGGGAAGCGATGCAGGGGGGGCCGGTGAAGCAGGGCGAACCGGCGAGCTCGGTTGAGCTGAAGACGGTTCCGGAATCCGCTGGAAGCGATGCTTTTACGGCGCCTCAGCGCAGCGGAGAATGCAGGCTCAGAGAAAAAGGCCAGGCGAGTCCTCAGAGTCACCATGGCAACAGCTCGCAGTGGGGGCATCCGCCGTCAGCGAGCGAGCGCTGCATGATCTTCACCCAGGCAGGAGACACAGATGACGTACCGGTCTCCCTTGCTGAGTGGGGCTCTGACGAGCCGCAGGAAGGCATCTTAAAAAAGACGCGAGCTCTTTTACGAGTGTGTGTCGCAGGGCGAACACACACACACACATAAAGAACAGCTTGGATATAACAGGATTGAAAGGATATAGGCGCCGGATAGCGCAGCAGGAACGGCAATGGAAGGCGGCGATGCCAGCAGCTTCAGAACGGCTCGTCCTGCTGTTGTGCTTTCTCAGACGGCGCTTGCTTCCTCCGTGATCCAGCGAAGCGTGAGCTTCGCTGAAGAGATGAAAAATCAGGTGAGTCAGCCTTTTCGAGCTCCTTTTATAGGTTGAGCCACACCCGTTTCGGCGGGAAGTGGCAAGAAGGGCGCGAAGCGCCCTTATTGGTCTGATGTTGCATCAGCCCGCGCTCGATAGGCTGTGCAGTTGCCGCAGAACAAGCCAATGAGCGAATGAGCCGTCTCGCCTATGGCTGTGTACTGCTGCAAATGTGCTTTACAAAAATACAAAATTAAGGATAATTTTTTGCTTCAGTATTTCGTGAAAAGAGACTTTTCCCGTAGCGTCTTAGCTAAGACGCAGTACGAGAGAGCTCTCGTAAGAGAACTCAGACATACAATGTCCAATCTAACCCAAACTTCACATGTTAGATAAGACTTCTGCCCTTAACAGATCTACATGCCCATATTCAGTTATAGTCATAGTGCCACCTGCTGGCAACAGGAAGTGACATGTTTTACGCTGCGACAAACTACTCCTAGAAATCTTTTGACATCAATGTCTTTTTTGTGGTCAGTCTAATCTAAAGGCCTGTGCGATGTTAAGTTGTGAAGATCTTGAGTTTTCGTTAAGGGGCATGTCCATGGCACCGTGACGAAGTTCGATGTCTCACCATGGGAATAAAAGATGTTATAACTCAGGCATAAAATGTCCGATCTTCCCCAAACTTCACATGTGTGATAAGAGTTTTGGCTTGAACACATCTGTAGGCCAATATTCCATCGGGTGTGGCAAAATGGCTCGATAGCGCCACCTATACACTTTCAACATAGCGCGCCTCGAGCTCCGTTTCCCGTACATGTACAAAAATCGGTACACACATGTAACACACCAATACCTACAAAAAAGTATCTTGGTACGAAATCCGAAACCCAACAGGAAGTCGGTTATTTTTAATTTTATGAGCAAATTTTGTGTCATTTTTGTCATTTCCATGCGTTGTATTTTGATGAACTCCTCCTAGAGATTCATTCAGATCAACACCAAAGTTGGTATGCCTAATCTAACGGCCTTTGTGATGTTAAATTGCGAAGGACTTGAGGTTTCGTTAAAGGGCGTGTCCATGGCGGCCTGACAAATTTCGATGTTTCGCCGTGAAAAAGGAAGTTGCTATAACTCAGACATACAATGTCCAATCTGCCCAAAACTTCACATGTTTAATACGACTCCTGACCTGAACATATTTACATGCCCATATTCAGTTATAGTCATAGCGCCACCTATTGGCAACAGGAAGTGAAATATTTTACACTGCGACAAACTACTCCTAGAAATTTTATGACATCAATGTTATTTTTGTGGTCAGTCTAATCTAAAGACCTGTGTGATGTTTAGTTGTGAAGATCTTGAGTTTTCGTTAAAAGGTGTGTCCATGGCGCTGTGACGAAGTTCGATGTGTCGCCATGGGAATAAAAGATGTTATAACTCAGGCATAAAATGTCCGATCTTGCCCAAACTTCACATGTGTGATAAGAGTCCTGGCCTGAACAGATCTGAAGGCCAAAATTCCATTGGGTGTGGCAAAATGGCTCTATAGCGCCACCTATACACTTTCAACTGAGTGCA
Source organism: Carassius carassius (assembly GCF_963082965.1). Classification (NCBI taxonomy): domain Eukaryota; kingdom Metazoa; phylum Chordata; class Actinopteri; order Cypriniformes; family Cyprinidae; genus Carassius; species Carassius carassius. Next base: position 20,235 of record NW_026775149.1, on the reverse strand, counting down.
TATACACTTTCAACGGAGTGCGCCTCAAGCTATGTTTCACGTACATGTACAAAAATCGGTACACACATGTAACACACCAATATCTACGAAAAAGTCTCTTGGTACGAAATCCGAATCCAAACAGGAAGTCAGTTATTTAGAATTTTCTCTGCAAAATTGGTGTTGTTTTTGGCATTTTCAGAGGTTGTACTTTAACGAACTCCTCCTAGAGATTTATTCAAATCAACACCAAACTTGGTCAGTTAAATCTAAAGGCCTTTGCGAAGTTAAATTGGGAAGATCTGGAGATTTCGTTAAAGGGAGTGTCCATGGCGGCCTGACAAATTTCGATGTTTCGCCATGAAAAAGGAAGTTGCTGTAACTCAGACATACAATGTCCAATCTGCCCCAAACTTCACATGTTAGATAAGACTTCTGCCCTTAACAGATCTACATGCCCATATTCAATTATAGTCATAGCGCCACCTGCTGGCAACAGGAAGTGACATTTTACGCTGAGACAAACTACTCCTAGAGATTTTTTGACATTAATGTATTTTTGTGGTCAGTCTAATCTAAAGGCCTGTGTAATGTTAAATTGTGGCAATCTTGAGTTTTTGTTAAAGAGCGTGTCCATGGCAAAAATGACAAAATTTGATGTCTCGCCACAGCAAGAGAAGTTGTTGTAACTCAGGCATAAAATGTTCGATCTTCCCCAAACTTCACATGTTCGATAAGAGTGCAGCCCTGAACACATCTGAAGGCCAATATTCCATCATAATGATAGCGCCACCTGCTGGCAACAGAAAGATTGGCACATATATGGAATAAACTTTGATATATTCCACTTATATTTATGAGTTTAAATGCATATTTCTCACCGTTCACCTATTTACTAAAGCCACTCGCTGCCGGTGAGCCCGGGTGCGAGGGCCCGTTCATCGCTGCTTGCAGCTTTAATTTTTCTTCTTCTTCTTCTTCTTCTTCTCCCGAATGAATCGCATTTTTGAGGGCTTAAACATGCTCAAAAAGTCATGAAACTTTGCACACGCGTCAAACCTGGTGAAAATTTTCGTCTGATATAGGATTCAGAAGAGGGTGTGGCAAAATGGCTCGACAGCGCCACCTATACTAAGAAAATCAACAGCCTTCCAGCTATGTTTCACGTACATGCACAAAAATTGGCACACATATGTAACACACCAATACCTACAAAAAAGACTCTTGGAGCAAAATTCGAAACCCAACAGGAAGTCGGTTATTTTTAATATTATGAGGAAATTTTGTGTAATTTTGGTCATTTCCATGTGTTGTATTTTAACGAACTCCTCCTAGAGATTTCTTCAAATTAACACCAAATTTGGTATGCCTAATCTAAAGGCCTTTGCGATGTTAAATTGCGAAGATCTTGAGTTTTCGTTGAAGGGCGTGTCCGTGGCGGCCTGGCGAATTTCGATGATTCGCCAAGAAAAATGAAGTTGTTATAACTTAGACATACAATGTCCAATCTGCCCCAAACTTCACATGTTTGATGAGACTCCGAACCAGAACAGATTGACATGCCCATATTCAGTTATAGTCATAGCGCCACCTATTAGCAAAAGGAAGTGACATACTTTACACTTCGACAGACTACTCCTAGAAATTTTTTGACATCAGTGTCTTTTTTATGGTCAGTCTAATCTAAAGGCCTGTGCAATGTTAAATTGTGAAGATCTTGAGTTTTCGTTAAGGGGCGTGTCCATGGCGCCGTGACAAAATTCAAAGTCTCGCCATGGGAATAAAAGATGTTATAACTCAGGCATAAAATGTCCGATCTTCCCCAAACTTCACATGTGTGATAAAAGTCCTGGCCTGAACCGATCTGAAGGCCAATATTCCATCGGGTGTGGCAAAATGGCTCGATAGCGCCACCTACACACTTTCAACGGAGTGCGCCTCAAGCTATGTTTCACGTACATGTACAAAAATTGGTACACACATGTAACACACCAATACCTACAAAAAAGTCTCTTGGTACGAAATCCGAATCCCAACAGGAAGTCGGTTATTTTGAATTTTCCCTGCAAAATTGGTGTTGTTTTTGCCATTTTCAGGGGCTGTACTTTAACGAACTCCTCCTACAGATTTATTCAGATGAACACCAAACTTGGTCAGTGTAATCTAAAGCCATTTGTGATGTTAAATTGCGAAGGACTTGAGGTTTCGTTAAAGGGCGTGTCCATGGCGGCCTGACAAATTTCGATGTTTCGCCATGAAAAAGGAAGTTGCTGTAACTCAGACATACAATGTCCAATCTGCCCCAAACTTCACATGTTGGATAAGACTCCTGACCTGAACAGATCTACATGCCAATATTCAGTTATAGTCATAGCGCCACCTATTGGCAACAGGAAGTGAAATATTTTACACTGCGACAAACTACTCCTAGAAATTTTATGACATCAATGTTATTTTTGTGGTCAGTCTAATCTAAAGACCTGTGTGATGTTTAGTTGTGAAGATCTTGAGTTTTCGTTAAAAGGCGTGTCCATGGCGCCGTGACGAAGTTCGATGTGTCGCCATGGGAATAAAAGATGTTATAACTCAGGCATAAAATGTCCGATCTTGCCCAAACTTCACATGTGTGATAAGGGTCCTGGCCTGAACAGATCTGAAGGCCAAGATTCCATTGGGTGTGGCAAAATGGCTCGATAGCGCCACCTATACACTTTCCACTGAGTGCATATACACTTTCAACTGAGTGCGCCTCAAGCTATGTTTCACGTACATGTACAAAAATCGGTATACACATGTAACACACCAATACCTACAAAAAAGTCTCTTGGTACGAAATCCGAATCCAAACAGGAAGTCAGTTATTTAGAATGTTCTCTGCAAAATTGGTGTTGTTTTTGGCATTTTCAGGGGTTGTACTTTAACGAACTCCTCCTAGAGATTTATTCAGATCAACATCAAACTTGGTCAGTTAAATTTAAAGGCCTTTGCGAAGTAAAATTGGGAAGATCTTGAGATTTCGTTAAAGGGCGTGTCCATGGCGGCCTGACAAATTTCGATGTTTCGCCATGAAAAAGGAAGTTGCTGTAACTCAGACATACAATATCCAATCTGCCCCAAACTTCACATGTTAGATAAGACTTCTGCCCTTAACAGATATACATGCCCATTTTCAATTGTAGTCATAGCGCCACCTGCTGGCAACAGGAAGTGACATGTTTTACGCTGCGACAAACTACTCCTAGAAATGTTTTGACATTAATGTATTTTTTGTGGTCAGTCTAATCTAAAGGCCTGTGCAATGTTAAATTGTGGCAATCTTATGTTTTTGTTAAAGAGCGTGTCCATGGCAAAAATTACAAAATTTGATGTCTCGCCACAGCAAGAGAAGTTGTTGCAACTCAGGCATAAAATGTTTGATCTTCCCCAAACTTCACATTTTCGATAAGAGTGCAGCCCTGAACACATCTGAAGGTCAATATTCCATTGTAATGATAGCGCCACCTGCTGGCAACAGGAAGATTGGCACATATATGGAATAAACATTGATATATTCTACTTATATTTATGAGTTTAAATGCATATTTCTCACCGTTCACCTATTTACTAAAGCCACTCGCTGCCGGTGAGCCCGGGGGCGAGTGCCCGTTCATAACTGCTTGCAGCTTTAATTAGGGCCCGAGCACCGATGGTGTGAGGACCCTCTTGGAATTGCTCCGTTTATTATTATTATTATTATTATTATTATTATTAGGGCCCGAGCACCGATGGTGTGAGGACCCTCTTGGAATTGCTCCGTTTATTATTATTATTATTATTATTATTATTCTCTAAGATGAATCGCATTTTTGAGAGCCTAAACATGCTCGAAAAGTCATGAAACTTTGCACACACCTCAGACCTGGCGAAAATTTACGTCTGATATGGGTTTCAGAAGTGGGTGTGGCAAAATGGCTCGACAGCGCCACCTATACACGTTCAACGGTGTGCGCCTCGAGCTACGTTTCACGTACATGTATGAAAATTGGTATACACATGTATCTCTCCAATACCTACAAAAAAGTCTCTTGGAGCAAAATCCGAAACCCAACAGGAAGTCAGTTATTTTTAATTTTATGAGCAAATTTTGTGTCATTTTTGTCATTTCCATGCGTTGTATTTTAACGAACTCCTCCTAGAGATTAATTCAGATCAACACCAAAGTTGGTATGCCTAATCTAAAGGCCTTTGCGATGTTAAATTGCGAAGATTTTGAGTTTTCGTTAAAGGGCGTGTCCATGGCTGCCTGGCGAATTTCGATGATTCGCCATGAAAAATGAAGTTGCTATAACTCAGACATACAATGTCCAATCTGCCCCACACTTCACATGTTTGAAGAGACTCCGACCCTGAACATATTTAGATGCCCATATTTAGTTATAGTCATAGCGCCACCTATAGGCAACAGTAAGTGGCATATTTTACACTTCAACAGACTACTCCTAGAAATTTTTTGACATCAATGTCTTTTTTGTGGTCAGTCTAATCTAAAGGCCTGTGCGATGTTAAGTTGTGAAGATCTTGAGTTTTCGTTAAGGGGCGTGTCCATGGCGCCGTGACAAAATTCAAAGTCTCGCCAGGGGAATAAAAGATGTTATAACTCAGGCATAAAATGTCCGATCTTCCCCAAACTTCACATGTTTGATAAAAGTCCTGGCCTGAACAGATCTGTAGGCCAATATTCCATCGGGTGTGGCAAAATGGCTCGATAGCGCCACCTATACACTTTCAACGGTGTGCGCCTCGAGCTACGTTTCATGTACATGTATGAAAATCAGTATACACATGTATCTCTCCAATACCTACAAAAAAGTCTCTTGGAGCAAAATCCGAAACCCAACAGGAAGTCGGTTATTTTTAATTTTATCAGCAAATTTTGTGTCATTTTTGTCATTTCCATGCGTTGTATTTTAACGAACTCCTCCTAGAGATTCATTCAGATCAACACCAAAGTTGGTATGCCTAATCTAAAGGCCTTTGCGATGTTAAATTGCGAAGATTTTGAGTTTTCGTTAAAGGGCGTGTCCGTGGCGGCCTGGCGAATTTCGATGATTCGCCATGAAAAATGAAGTTGCTATAACTCAGACATACAATGTCCAATCTGCCCCACACTTCACATGTTTGATGAGACTCCGACCCTGAACATATTTACATGCCCATATTTAGTTATAGTCATAGCGCCACCTATAGGCAACAGGAAGTGAAATATTTTACACTTCGACAGACTACTCCTAGAAATTTTTTGACATCAATGTGTTTTTTGTGGTCAGTCTAATCTAAAGGCCTGTGCGATGTTAAGTTGTGAAGATCTTGAGTTTTCGTTAAGGGGCGTGTCCATGGCGCCGTGACAAAATTCAAAGTCTCGCCAGAGGAATAAAAGATGTTATAACTCAGGCATAAAATGTCCGATCTTGGCCAAACTTCACATGTGTGATAAGGGTCCTGGCCTGAACAGATCTGAAGGCCAATATTCCATTGGGTGTGTCAAAATGGCTCGATAGCGCCACCTATACACTTTCAACTGAGTGCATATACACTTTCAACGGTGTGCGCCTCAAGCTATGTATCACGTACATGTACAAAAATCGGTACACACATGTAACACACCAATACCTACAAAAAAGTCTCTTGGTATGAAATCCGAATCCCAACAGGAAGTCGGTTATTTAGAATTTTCTCTGCAAAATTGGAGTTGTTTTTGCCATTTTCAGGGGTTGTACTTTAACAAACTCCTCCTAGAGATTTATTCAGATCAACACCAAACTTGGTCAGTTAAATCTAAAGGCCTTTGCGATGTTAAATTGCGAAGATCTTGAGGTTTCGTTAAAGGGCGTGTCCATGGCGGCCTGGCAAATTTCGATGTTTCGCCATGAAAAGGAAGTTGCTGTAACTCAGACATACAATGTCCAATCTGCCCCAAACTTCACATGTTAGATAAGACTTCTGCCCTTAACAGATCTACATGCCCATATTCAGTTATAGTCATAGTGCCACCTGCTGGCAACAGGAAGTGACATGTTTTACGCTGCGACAAACTACTCCTAGAAATCTTTTGACATTAATGTATTTGTTTGTGGTCAGTCTAATCTAAAGGCCTGTGTAATGTTAAATTGTGGTAATCTTGAGTTTTTGTTAAAGAGCGTTTCCATGGCAAAAATGACAAAATTTGATGTCTCGCCACAGCAAGAGAAGTTGTTGTAACTCAGGCATAAAATGTTTGATCTTCCCCAAACTTCACATGTTCGATAAGAGTGCAGCCCTGAACACATCTGAAGGCCAATATTCCATTATAATGATAGCGCCACCTGCTGGCAACAGAAAGATTGGCACATATATGGAATAAACTTTGATATATTCCACTTATATTTATGAGTTTAAATGCATATTTCTCACCGTTCACCTATTTACTAAAGCCATTCGCTGCCGGTGAGCCCGGGTGCGAGGGCCCGTTCATCGCTGCTTGCAGCTTTAATTAGGGCCCGAGCACCGATGGTGTGAGGACCCTCTTGGAATTGCTCCGTTTATTATTATTATTATTATTATTATTATTATTATTATTATTATTATTATTATTATTATTATTCTCTAAGATGAATCGCATTTTTGAGAGCCTAAACATGCTCGAAAAGTCATGAAACTTTGCACACACCTCAGAACTGGCGAAAATTTACGTCTGATATGGGTTTCAGAAGTGGGTGTGGCAAAATGGCTCGACAGCGCCACCTATACACGTTCAACGGTGTGCGCCTCGAGCTACGTTTCACGTACATGTATGAAAATTGGTATACACATGTATCTCTCCAATACCTACAAAAAAGTCTCTTGGAGCAAAATCCGAAACCCAACAGGAAGTCGGTTATTTTTAATTTTATGAGCAAATTTTGTGTCATTTTTGTCATTTCCATGCGTTGTATTTTAACGAACTCCTCCTAGAGATTAATTCAGATCAACACCAAAAATGGTATGCCTAATCTAAAGGCCTTTGCGATTTTAAATTGCGAAGATTTTGAATTTTCGTTAAAGGGCGTGTCCGTGGCGGCCTGGCGAATTTCGATGATTCGCCATGAAAAATGAAGTTGCTATAACTCAGACATACAATGTCCAATCTGCCCCAAACTTCACATGTTTGATGAGACTCCGAACCTGAACAGATTGACATGCCCATATTCAGTTATAGTCATAGCGCCACCTATAGGCAACAGGAAGTGACATATTTTACACTTCGACAGACTACTCCTAGAAATTTTTTGACATCAATGTCTTTTTTATGGTCAGTATAATCTAAAGGCCTGTGCAATGTTAAATTGTGAAGATCTTGAGTTTTCGTTAAGGGGCGTGTCCATGGCGCCGTGACAAAATTCAAAGTCTCGCCATGGGAATAAAAGATGTTATAACTCAGGCATAAAATGTCCGATCTTCCCCAAACTCCACATGTGTGATAAAAGTCCTGGCCTGAACAGATCTGAAGGCCAATATTCCATCGGGTGTGGCAAAATGGCTCGATAGCGCCACCTGTACACTTTCAACGGAGTGCACCTCGAGCTATGTTTCACGTACATGTACAAAAATTGGTACACACATGTAACACACCAATACCTAAAAAAAAAGTCTCTTGGTACGAAATCCTAATCCCAACAGGAAGTCGGTTATTTTGAATTTTCCCTGCAAAATTGGTGTTGTTTTTGCCATTTCCATGAGTTGTATTTTAATGAACTCCTCCTAGAAACTTATTCAGATCAACACCAAATTTGGTATGCCTAATCTAAAGGCCTTTGCGATGTTAAATTGCGAAGATTTAGAGTTTTCGTTAAAGGGCGTGTCCATGGTGGCCTGACAAATTTCGATGTTTCGCCATGAAAAAGGAAGTTGCTGTAACTCAGACATACAATGTCCAATCTGCCCCAAACTTCACATGTTGGATAAGATTTTTGACCTGAACAGATCTACATGCCAATATTCAGTTATAGTCATAGCGCCACCTATTGGCAACAGGAAGTGAAATATTTTACACTGCGACAAACTACTCCTAGAAATTTTATGACATCAATGTTATTTTTGTGGTCAGTCTAATCTAAAGACCTGTGTGATGTTTAGTTGTGAAGATCTTGAGTTTTCGTTAAGAGGCGTGTCCATGGCGCCGTGACGAAGTTCGATGTCTCGCCATGGGAATAAAAGATGTTATAACTCAGGCATAAAATGTCCGATCTTCCCCAAACTTCACATGTGTGATAAGAGTCCTGGCCTGAACACATCTGTAGGCCAATATTCCATCGGGTATCGGGTAAGCGAGTGGCTATATCTTACCAGTATATGTCATTGTGACTATAAATTAAAAAAAATGGTTATGTGGGGACAATTATATGGCTGGAGCTGGAATGACTTGGCAAAAAGAAGACAAATATAAACATTGGTTAGCTTTTTGGAGGAATGTCAGAGGACACACATAACTTATGGACTGTTTATTACTTTACAGGAAGGAAAACCTTTATTTACCCAGGATGGCTTTATTTAAATATATCTTTAGATAGTAATCTAAGAAGAGTGGATATTAATCAGCGAATTAATAGGATAATTATGCAGAAGAGAATAAAGGGAAATGTATGCCTCCGTACCCATTGTATTGGACAGTAGCTAGACTACAATACACTAACTTACATGTAGGATACAGACAATGGACGACAAAAGATTGGAAGCATTTAGGTGGTAAGGTTGTTCAAGGCTAGAAAATAGTTGGGGAAAAGGCCAAAGAAACAGTTGAATCCATTGTAAAGATGGGACAAAATACCATTAGCAACATTTTTGGGGCCATACAATGGATAATTGATAACTGGTATGTTATTTTAATAGTAGGATTCTTCATTGGGATTTTAATTTTGTGAGAACTGACGGGCCTTGGAGGACTGATAAGAAGTTTGTTAAAAGCCTTTTATTCTACAGTCATTAATATTATCATGCAGGGGTTTGGACTTAGTATGAGTACAGATAAAGTAGACAAAAAGGTGCTCATTGAAAGAGGGATTCATCGAAAGACCTTGACCGAACGTAGCACTCCTGTGATGAATAAGGTATAAGACTTTACATCTGACTCACATGGCATTTCAATCTGTGCCACGAAGCGTGAACAGTTGTGTGATACCATGGCTAACTATATGAATGTTTCTACCAGCACTGCTGCTTTGTCAGGAAACGGTGACAACCTTTTGGAAATTCTGGTAAACAATTGTCTTTTTTGAACTTCATTTGAGTGGGTTATTAGTATGCATGATTTATTATGGAAACCTACTATGATATGTAACTTTGAGTAAATTAAGAATAAATACAAAGGACCACAATTTGGTAAAAAACATTTTTCTTTTAATTCTCATATAGGAACTAAGGAGAGCCCCAGGTGGAGAATTATTGACAAGAAATTTTAATTACTGGATTGTTATTGGGCAAGATAATTGTATGAGATGCCGTCAATTTCTGACTGATTTAAGAGTGAACTTTGTAATGGGGGATTTATGCCAGGAATGTTTATTAAAGAATGCATTCCTTATGTGGATTAATGACTGGGATGAGGCAGAATATAATATTGAATCTTATGAATTGATGATTGGATTGCATGTAGACATTTTGGGAAAAATGAAAAATAACTTACAATACTGTGATTGTAAAGACTGGTACAGTGACTTAGATGCACGCCGAGGTTGGAGGTCAGGGGACCAGATTCTTGTGCACTGCTTGCATAATAAATTTACAGCTGAAGTTATAAGAGTGGTCAAACTTGATGAACTGCTTTTTATTATAGACACAGAAATTTGTGGAGTTCCTGGAGAAGGAGGATTTAACTCCGACTCAGCAAATGCAATCCAAGAAAACGTAAACCGTCCCGCCTTCACGCCCCAAGGTGCTGAAAATTAAACTAACGGCATGCACACCGAAAGTATGCCTGGAATACCAGCTCCCCTCTCTTGGCTTATGTAGAGGATGTCAGAGAGAGGGGAAGAGCCGTACTTTTCTGTGTGAGGATCCCTGGGGGCGTCTTATTGGGGCCTGTGTATATGAAATTACGAACGGACGATTTTGGAGAGCAAGATTTGGACAGTATCTTACCATTGTCAAGCAGAGTACAAAGATTTGGCCACCTGGCACTACTGTATCTGGAAATGTGATTAAAAAAGTGCAAATAGAAAGAAAGAATGATCGAGTTTGGGTTGAAAACTATGTGGATGTGTTTCATACCAACTTACTGATGCATGATGGCACTGTGTATATGATTCTTGCAAAATATAACAAGTTTAAAAAACATGTTGAACAGAACTTTAGCTTGAAGATGTTAGGATGAAATCAGCCAGCAAAATTGCAAAGCAGTTGGTGTTAATGGAGACGATGATTTTGCAATTGTCTTGAATAATGCTTGATTTGCTCTAAACTGAAGTACTGTAACCTAAGTAGTAATAATGCTTTTGCTTAAGTACAAATATGTAACCCTGTGATTAATGCTATATGGAAAATGTATTGTGTAACTTCACTAACATTAAGAAAACTGCTTATTTGCATGAAATGTATGTAGTGAATGATTTAGAGTAGAAACACTTATCTATTAGAAATAGTTTTTATGATAAATGGAGTTAATTGGTATTAACTAAAGTTCGGGGCAGGGGCATGCCTCAAACATTCACCTGACTTCCAAGAACCTCCATATATACCCGGCCACATCACACCGCACTGCTAGTCTTGTTCTCTCAAAGGACAGATGTACTTGACTGGTCTGAACGACGCTCTGTTCGATTCAGTGTCACTGGCAACACTCGACGATCACCTCTCATCATTCCGATCACAGTCTCTTTCAGAGTGGCTGCGTTCGATCGCGCACATTCTGGGCCACGAGCGTTTACTCACAGGCTCATCTCAGGTGGGTTCTGAACCGTTCCCGGTCTCCTCGCTCTCCGTCAGTGAGATCCGCGGGCCGAGTTCGCCATCATCATTTGCGTGGAGGATGCAGATACTGAATTCTCGCTCCCGTCGCGGCCGTTATTCTCACGCTTCCTCAGCACGCTCATTGCACGTCTTTTAGAATCCAGAGCTGAGGACAACTGAACCACGGGTCGCCTTCAACACGCACTTAAATTGAAGGTATCCAATTAAATCGTGCAGATAACAAACAGTTATTTCAACTATTTTCAGTATCAAATAAACTTCTGTCATGACAAACTTTGAGCCCTCAGCACTTCCGGCAGCTCCACTCTCCATCACACGGGACGTCACAAGAATTCTCCTCCACAGCATTAAATTGCAGCGCCCCCTAGCGGCAGACAATACGTAATTCCACCTGCATTCACTCAACCTGATCTCTCTTCTCTATGCTTACAGTTTGTTCTTAAAACGCCACTCACAAACATCCTTTCATCCCAACATCCATTCCTATACCCTTCTTTTCAGCTGATTACAGCAATATGGCTCACAGCCCAAAGACACGCAGGCTGGTCAATTTGAACGGTCTAAATCGTTCCCCCTTTGACTCGTATGTATTACAGGCTTGTGCACGGATTGATTTTACGTATTAACTGATTTTGCCATGAAATATACCCACATACGCTGGTATGGCTTAATAAGTAAATAAACAAACAATCAGCAATATGGCTCCATGTTTTCTAATAATTCTCTACAGCTACTTCTAAATTCCAGATGCCCATTCACTGTCCCTCACGCCATTCAAAACTAAAGGAGCGACACGTCTTAGGTATTCTCTAGTCTTTGCTCATGCAGACCAGCCGGTCTCCCTTTAACCTCCAATTCCTCAGCGGTCGAGCCTGCAGTTAACAACAGCACCACCACGGCAGCGCCTCAGGTGAAAGATGAAACGATCATTCAGCTACAACAGCACCACCAGCAGCGCCTCAGGATAAACGATAATTCAGCTACAACAGCACCACCAGCAGCGCCTCAGGTGAATGATCATTCAGCTACAACAGCACCACTAGCAGTGCCTCAGGTGAAACGATCATTCAGCTACAACAGCACCACCAGCAGCGCCTCAGGTGAAATGATCATTCTGCTACAATAGCACCACCACAGCAGTGCCTCAGGTGAAACGATCATACAGCTACGACAGCACCACCAAGGCAGCACCTCAGGTGAAACGATCATTCAGCTACAACAGCACCATCACAGCAGCGCCTCAGGCGAAAGATCTTTCAGCTACAACAGCACCATCACAGCAGCGGCTCAAGTGAAACGATCATACAGCTACTACAGCATCACCAAGGCAGCACCTCAGGTGAATGATCATAGAGCTATGACAGCTCCACCAAGGCAGCACCTCAGGTGAAATGATCATTCAGCTACAACAGCACCACCAGCAGCGCCTCAGGTGAAATGATCATTCAGCTACAACAGCACCTCCACAGCAGTGCCTCAGGTGAAACGATCATTCAGCTACGACAGCCCCACCAAGGCAGCACCTCAGGTGAAACGATCATTCAGCTACAACAGCACCACCACAGCAGCGCCTCAGGTGAAACGATCATACAGCTACGACAGCACCACCAAGGCAGCACCTCAGGTGAACGATCATACAGCTTCAACAGCACCACCAGCAGCACCTCAGGTGAAATGACCATACAGTTACAACATCAAACCCTGCAGCGCCTCAGGTGAAACGATCATTCAGCTACAACAGCACCACCACAGCAGCGCCTCAGGTGAACGATCTTTCATCTACAACAGCACCACCACAGCAGAGCCTCAGGCAAATGATCATACAGTTAACAACCACACCACAAAGGCAGCGCCTCAGCGGAAGAGCCTGCAGCCAACCGCACCACCACGGCAGCGCCTCAGGCGGATGATCCCACAGCTAACAATAGCACCACCACAGCAGCACCTCAAGTAGACGAGCCTGCAGCTAACAACATAGCTGTTTTCTTATTCAGGCTAAATCAGTCAGTGTGAACGCACAGTCCTACGTGCATGTCTAAGACTGCTGACTGTTTCAATAGCAACCGGGAAGCATCTAATGGCAGCTGCAGTGACGCACTGACATACTGTTCGGCTCTTTCATTCAGAAGGTGGAGCTTCCTGCGATTGTGACCTATTGAGCATTGCATGTTCCATAGTGTTTGCTCACACAGACCAGCCGGTCTCCTTCAACCTCCAATTCTATTTCCAAAACCTCTTTCCGTTCTCCCCCTCCCTCCCTCCCTTCCTGCATCTTGTAACAAACCCCACTCAAAAAACATCCTTTCATCCCAACATCCCTTTTCCACCCTTCCTTTCTACCTACCTTCCCCTACCTCCTCCCCTATCACAACCACAGAATACTCATTCACTTAGCAAGCCACGGAGCTGGCTGGCCAAAGCCGATACCACTAAATGTCAAGACTTGCCTATCCATCATGAATCCGGTGCGGCTTCATGTTCAGTTCCTACAATCCAGTCAAGAGCAGTCCCCACAGCATTATGAAACGTATTCCATAGTCATAACAGTCATCCTTGGGGGTTTGAATAGTCAGTCTGCTCATCCGCTCAGACTATTCAGTAGGAATTGAAACCATGATCAAGAGATAATTTTGTTTGGCAGTTATGCAATTCATGCATAAGTAGTAGTGGTAGCAGTAGTAGTAGTATACTTTATTGTCCTCGAGAGGAAAATTGTTTTGGACTACAAAATTGCTGCATGACCTACATACAATCTACATACAATAGACAATTAAAAAAGATAAAACAAACAATAGAAAAGATAAAATAGAAAGAAAACCTTAAGATAAACATAGGAGTATAAAGGAGTTCTTGTATCGATTTAGCTTACACCTCGGGACTCTGTATCTTCTGCCAGAGGGAAGCAGTTCATATTGTGAGTTTAAAAAATGACTCTGATCGCCAATGATCCTTTCCACCTGGTTAAGAATACATTCCTCATATAAATCCTGGAGGTTACAATCTCTCTCATGCCCGACAATTTTAGATGCTGTCAATATCAGGTGCATCAACTTTTTATTTATTTAAGCTTCACTGAAAGATTACCAAATCATACTGTGATCCCGTACCTAACAATACTTTCTAAAACAGCTTTATAAAACAGCCTCATGACATTTTTGTTCACACCATACAGACATAATCTGCGCAAGAAGTACAATCTTTGTTCTAAGCAAGTACAAACCCATTCAATATGTGTATTCCATGTAAGTGATCTCTCTATATACAGTACAGACCAAAAGTTTGGACACACCTTCTCATTCAAAGAGTTTTCTTTATTTTCATGAACCCAATCAAGATGGTTTAGGGGTGAGCTGAAGACTGAAGGCAAAAGGGCCAACAAGTGCTAAGCATCTCTCGGGAGAACTCCTTCAAGACTGTTGGAAGACCATTTCAGGTGACTACCTCTTGAAGCTCATCAAGAGAATGCCAAGAGTGTGCAAAGCAGTAATCAAAGCAAAAGGTGGCTACTTTGAAGAACCTAGAATATGACATATTTTCAGTTGTTTCACACTTGTTTGTTATGTATATAATTCGATATATAATTCCACATGTGTTAATTCATAGTTTTGATGCCTTCAGTGTGAATCTTCAATTTTCTCAGTCATGAAAATAAAGAAAACTCTTTGAATGAGAAGGTGTGTCCAAACTTTTGGTCTGTACTCTACACACCCATATACTTGCAGGTCTGCAACTGGGTAATATTATGGTTGTGTATAAGCACTGGTTGATGGTCACCAATACATTTTGGATCAAATACAATTTCCTGTGTCTTTTTTGTGTTAATTAGTAACTCATTTTTATCACACCAGTCAACAAACATACTTGTTTCTGCTTGATAAATGGTGCTAAAATTATCATGCTCGTAAAGTAGACTTAAAATGGCTGTGTCGTCTGAATATTTAAAAACATAATTCTGTGAATGCCAGTTTGAGGATTCATTTCTGAAAAGTGTAAAAAGAATAGGTGAACTGACACAGCCTTAAGGAACACCAGTACCACTACTCTTTAGCTGTGTAATGCAACCATTTACTTTTACACATTGGGTTATATCTGTTAAAAAAAGAATAATACCATTTAGTAATTAGTGGGATGACACACAGCTGCTTCATTTTCTCCTTCTCCTAATAGTTGAGGTTGGATAGTGTTAAAAGCAGAGCTAAAATCAACAGTAAAATCAACAGTAGCCTGGTGTAAGCTTTAGGACTCTCTAAATGTTTCAAAATCAAGTGCATGATGCTACTAATAGCATCCTCAGTTCCTCTCCCTTGCCTATATGCAAACTGTAAGGGGTCTAATTTTTCCGCAACTCCTGCTTTTAACCTAGACACAACACAATTTTCAAAACATTTCATAATCACAGATGTCAGGGCTACAGGCCTGAAATCATTATTGTCCAGTGGTCTAGCAATCTTGGGAACAGGTATAATTAGCGATTTTTTCCACAAGCTGGGAACAATGCCAGAGTCCAAAGATTGTTGGAATATAGGGTGCCACACTGGAGTCAGCTCATCTGCACAGTTCTTAAAAACATAGGAGGAAATTCCGTCAGGTCCGGCTGATTTCTTAGGGAAAATATGTTTAAAATGAAAATTAATCTGCATCGGATCAATCAATAATTTATCATTGATGGTACCCCAAGAGTACTCCATGGCACTACTGGAGTTATGCCCACACTTCTCAAATCTTAAATAAAAGTCATTTAAATAATTTGCCATCTGTAAGTCATCAAGTGTTGAAACAGCTTTTCTAATAGGCTGCATGTTAGTTATGGATTTGATGGAATCCCACAATTGCTTAGGGTTGGACATATATAGTTTGTCCTCCAGGAATTCCTTATGTTTTTTCCTTGCATCTCTTAATAGACCATTCAACTCTTTCCGGATTTTGCTTACTCCAGTTCTGTCATGATTATAAAAAGCACATTTCTTCCAGTTACTACAGTCTTTTATCTCCTTCGTAATGTAAGGTTTATCGTTGGCATATGTATTCACAGTCTTTTTGGGAATCACATTATCAGTACAAAATTTAATATAGTCCGTAGTAACCACAGTAAGAAAACAGCCTTTTAAGGCTTCAATGCTATCCTTTGACCATACATTAACACTTTTCGTCACCGGTTTGTGTCTCTTCAGCATAGTCTTGTACGTTGGGATTAAAAACACTGAATTGTGATCAGAGTTCGATAAGGGTGGCCTAATTCTGGATGAATAATCTTCTTTTATATTGCCATAGCATTTGTCTAAAACATTTTTATCTCTTGTGTTGACTCTTACATACTGTTCATAACCGGAGAGAACTGTCTCCAATTTACAATGGTTAAAATCACCAAGTACCGGAGCTTCTGGTGTATGTTGGAGTTGTGTTTGGATACAGTCTCTTATAATGCCCGCAGCTTTTGCTGCCTTGCCCGATGGAGGAATGTAGACAACACAAATTAAAATA
This sequence comes from Carassius carassius, assembly GCF_963082965.1. NCBI lineage: Eukaryota > Metazoa > Chordata > Actinopteri > Cypriniformes > Cyprinidae > Carassius > Carassius carassius. The sequence goes on along the minus strand of NW_026775149.1, from coordinate 3,816 downwards.
TCCCCGAATTCTCTTGAGAGATAAAAAGGCCTTAGACTCAGACATAAAAGTTCAATATCCGAAGTGCATACTGTGGATTTAACTGTTGTTTGGCTGCACCATCGGTCATTTACAAACACACAGATGCCACTTCCCCCTTCTCTTCCCTGAGGTGGGAGATCTATCAGCCCGAATAAGAGAAAACCCCTGTACCTCTACCAGCGAGCTGGGCATCTCCGGATGGAGCCAGGTTTCAGTAAGCGCCAGGAGACCCGCGTCACAATACTCGAAACAGGCTCTAGCCTTAACACGTAGTTGGTCCATCTTTTTTTGTAGTGATCTGACATTGCTCAGGATTACAGGGGATAATGGAGGTCTGGTTCCTCGTCATGCCCTCTTTTGCGCTGGCACCCGCTCGCCGTCGTCCGAGCTCTTAGACTTTCTGGGAGATCTGCTGGAATGTCATAATCCAAGGAGCAAAACAAAAGTAAATCATCTCTTGTATACGTTAATATTGGATCACTACTCCTTTGTGCCATAGCATGGTGCGTGTAGCATATCGACAGCAGGTGTGTCGTAATTAACAGCCCAATGAAGAGCTGTGTGATCGACATCCCGGTGATTTCACCAACTTTAGGCTCGTCCAAACAAGGAAAGGACAAAAAGCTAAAAGTTGGTCAGTCAGACCAATGTGCCAATATAAATAACATAAAATTGCATAGAAAAAAATGTGCTACACAATATAACAAAATATAGGGGAAAAAAATTAAAAATGTCAGCAGCAACAAGTGTCCATGTTGCCAGCAGTGCAGTGCCACTGGAAGTCAACGAACCCACTTAATCAACTCAACAACAGTTCCTCCTCTGAGCAACTCCTATACCATGACTCCTTAATCTCGTAAACCGACTGTAATGAATTAAACCTTTGTTATCGTCGGGAAGAAGGAGGCGGGAACCGGCGGACAATCAAAGGACATTTTAATAATTCAAAATAAACACAAAACAGCGCACCAGCCCCTCACGGACGACTGGTGCGCTCAAATAAAAACACAAAATACAACTAAAAGCCCAGGCCTGGTCCTCTCTCGTCCTTCACTGTCGTCGCTCCAGTTTTATATCCTTCCATCTTCTACGTGGGACTCGAGACCGGCGGTGGGCCGCAGGTGCCACTGATTTGCCCAATCACTGCTGGCCTCACTCGTGTTCCCACGTCCCTCGGCCCCGCCCCACTCGCCACACCGACTCTTCGTCTCATTTTCGATTTCAGAAGTTAGTTGGCTCTGGAATAAAAACGCATCTCTCGCCGGTCATTCCACAGACCAAATACCAAATAGGCTTTGCAAGAAGCCATTCTTAAACACCTTGCTCCAAGCATGATCTCCAGGATACCACTCCGGCTGGAACTGTCTCAAACTTCCTTTCCCATCAACCGACCCAACGTCCATCTACAACTTAACATCGTACAGTCATTCCTTCCTCAGATCCCCCAGTGCATCTTAAACCTACTTGGGGGTCAACTATTCCTTCGAATAACCACTGGCTGCGATTGCCCAGCTTCTCTCATTCTCACTCATTCATACTTCTAAAAGCTTACGAAAACAAGAACCTGCGTTAACCATTTAACTCCTGAAATAATCAGCCTCTGCATCTTCTCAGTATCATCAGGCATTTTGAGCTCACAGTTAACTCAGCTCTTCCCAACTTTGGGGGTCCTCATTGTCTGGCCTAAATATATGCTAGAGATGGTACCCCCACCCTGAGTCTCTCTGAGTCATCAATTCAAGATGCCCTGATCAACCTGACCATCATCCCATTCCCTCGACCCCTTCATCCCATTCCCTCGACCCATTCATCCTCTTTCTACTCTTCCCCAGTTTTTTAGCTTGTTTGTGGCGTGGTCCTAGCTTGTGAAATGGAGTTAATTGGTATTAACTAAAGTTCGGGGCAGGGGCATGCCTCAAACAATCACCTGATTTCTAAGAACCTCCATATATACCGGGCCACGTCACACCGCACTGCTAGTCTCGTTCGCTCGAACCTACCCTTCCCTCCCTTTCTCATCCATTTAGCCAACCTTCTCCCACATTATATCTCTATCAGGTTGTGTTGGGGGTCCTCGTTGTCTGGCCTAAATATATGCTAGAGACGGTATCCCCACCCTGAGTCTCTGAGTCATCAATTCAAGATGCCCTGATCAACCTGATCATCATCCCATTCCCTCGACCCCTTCATCCTCTTTCTACTCTTCCCCAGTTTCTTAGCTTGTTTGTGGCATGGTCCTAGCTTGTGAAATGGACAATATAGTAGTTAAGGTGTGTTTTACAGACGGTTAAGAGAAAAAAGAAGAGGAAAAGGGCTCAAAGATACTGGAAAGCAATGCGACGAAAGGAAATGAAAGCCTTGACGGAGGATTTGGCAGCACTCCAGGTGATGACTGCAGAAGAGAGCTTGGCAACAATGGTGGACCGTCTACATATAAAAGACTGAGAGATCGATGGACGGATACTGAATAGCGCAGTGTCCCTCGACGACTGATACCAGCTGATTATACCTTGATTTTGTAACTTTACTATTATACTTTTATATAACTTTTGTTAACTTTAATACAACATATTATATTATTGACAAGTTATTGTCTACAAGAGTAGTAATTTAAGAGCCGTAAGCAAGAACTGACCACAGGGAAGTCTGCTGAGCAAATTGTAAGTACTTTTGGAATGCTTATAGTTTTGTCCAGAGTCGACTTTCCTTACCTACCTGATGATAATAAATAAATAGATAAAAGGTGTATAGATAAAGGAGACACCATAAAACAATATGAAGGTTTTGGATATGTTCTTATAATTCAAATAAGTTTGTCTTCGAATTCGAAGTGGGATAACAACATATGATTTCCAACATTTGTATAAAGTGCTCTTTGAATAAAACTCAAATTAGAAAAAAATAATAGATGTGCTAAATTATTTCCATATCTATCATTTTATATAAGTTCCTCCATAGTCCAAAATGCAGCATATTGTCTAAAACAAAAGTTATGACTACATAAATTGATAGCGGTCTGCACTTCGCTACAATAGGCTACATTCTCCCTGCGCTGCATAGGGTCGCGCAGCTTTGCCAGACAGATTTTGATAGGTGAATATCAAAACAGGCAGTGTTCCAAAGGAGCAAAAGGCTCTGCCTCGGTATGGTTTGTGTCAAGCTATTCTTTAATCTGGTTGTTTGATGAAGAGAAAGAGATAAAATCTAGTAGAATTATACACGTTAAGAATCTGTAGAAGCGGGGGACTCATATTATGTTTAGGCCTCTTATTATGTCCCAATGTTTGGTTGACCAATCAGTGGATAGGGGCGTTTCATTCCCACCCACGTGTAGAGATCGAATATATAAAATAATAAGTTGTTTGTTTTCTGTCCCTGAAAGTAAAAACTAAAAAATGAAGCCGAAGTCTTGATTTTTCGTTTTGTTTGAACAAATGAAAAACGAAAAATGTGCGGTTTTTACAAATTTTCAGATTTCAATATTAAGTAAAAAAAAAAAACTAATCATACGAAGGTACAAGGACCCAGGGCAACAGTTAAAACATTTCAAAGTTAAGGTTCATGCAAACAGATATTAATAGACTAATTTCAGTCAAATATTTATGGTTCAGGCCTATACTGTAGAGTCTATCCAATATGTGGTCACTTTCACGTATTCATTGCTGGGATAAAGAACTCATATATTTTAGGGATCACATGCATAGTTATGTACAATAACAATATAACACTATATAAGAAAAATTAGAGATGGTTTAATGTCTTTTGAAGTAATGCTAACCACTTGTTTTGGTATGG
>NW_026775148.1:66200-111200 GCF_963082965.1 Carassius carassius | reverse complement strand
CGTATCACTGATATTAACTATATGTCTCAGCGTTACCGTCTGGGCAGAACTATTGTTCCAGCCACCAAAGACAGATTCCCAAATAACCTGCCTGATCTCTCAACTGCTATTTGTACCCAAAAATACACATGAATTAGACGAAATTACTGACAACATGGGCACTATTTTCTCTAATACAGTAGAAGCTGTTTGCACCCATCAAATTGAAAAAGGTTAGAGAAAAACGTACTGTGCCATGGTATAACAGTGATACTCACTCTCTCAAGAAAGTAACTCGTAGTCTTGAACGCAAATGGAGAAAAACTAACTTGGACGTTTTTAGAATAGCATGGAAAAACAGTATGCCCAGCTATAGACAGGCTCTAAAAACTGCTAGGGCAGAGCATATCCACAAACTCATTGAAAATAACCAAAACAATCCACGGTTTTTATTTAGCACAGTGGCTAAATTAACAAATTACCAGACGCCACCTGATTCAAATATTCCATCAACGTTTAATAGTAATGTCTTTATGAATTTCTTCACTGATAAAATAGATAACATTAGAAATACAATAGCGAATGTAGATTCTACAGCATCTAACACTTCGGTTTCATCCATCGCACCCAAAGATAAACTGCAGTGCTTTACAAATATAGGACAGGAAGAGCTAAATAAACTTATCACTGTATCTAAACCAACAACATGTTTATTAGATCCTGTACCCACTAAATTACTAAAAGAGCTGTTACCTGTAGCCGAAGAACCGCTTCTCAATATCATTAACTCGTCGTTATCTTTAGGTCACGTCCCAAAACCATTCAAGCTGGCGGTTATTAAGCCTCTTATTAAGAAACCAAAAACTAGATCCTAGTGAACTGGCATATTATATACCTATTTCAAATCTTCTATTTATGTCTAAAATTTTAGAAAAAGTTGTGTCTGCTCAATTGAGCACCTTCCTGCATAAATATGATCTGTATGAAGAATTTCAGTCAGGTTTCAGGCCCCACCATAGCACAGAAACTGCACTTGTTAAAATTACAAATGACCTGCTTCTTGCGTCAGATCAAGGCTGCATCTCATTTCTAGTCTTACTTGATCTTAGTGCTGCGTTCGACACCATAGATCATGACATACTCATAGATCGATTACAAAACTATACAGGTATTCAAGGGCAGGCTCTAAGATGGTTTAGATCCTACCTGTCCGATCACTACCACTTTGTTAATTTAAATGGGGTGTCATCACATTTATCATCAGTAAAATATGGAGTGCCACAAGGATCTGTCCTAGGTCCCCTTCTATTTTCAATATACATGTTGACCCTTGGTAATATTATTAGAAAATACGGAATTAGCTTCCACTGTTATGCTGATGATACTCAGCTATATATCTCAACCAGACCAGATGAAGCCTCTAAATTATCTAAGCTAACAGAGTGTGTTAAAAATGTAAAAGATTGGATGACAAATAATTTTCTCCTATTAAATTCGGATAAGACAGATATTAATTATTGGACCAAAAAAAAGTACACAGAAGCTTGTAGATTACAATCTGCAACTAGACGGATGTAATGTTACTTCCTCTACAGTCAGAAATCTTGCTGTTATATTAGACAGCAACTTGTCTTTTGAAAACCATATTTCCCATGTTACAAAAACTGCATTCTTCCATCTTAGAAACATTGCCAAGCTACGAAACATGTTATCTGTTTCTGATGCAGAAAAGCTAGTTCATGCATTCATGACCTCTAGACTGGACTATTGTAATGCACTTCTAGGTGGTTGTCCTGCTTCTGCAATAAACAAGCTACAGGTAGTCCAAAATACAGCTGCTAGAGTCCTTACCAGGTCAAGAAAATATGATCATATTACCCCAATTTTACAGTCTCTGCACTGGCTACCTATTAAGTTCTGTATCAGTTACAAATGATCATTACTTACCTATAAGGCCCTAAATGGTTTAGCTCCTGTGTACCTAACTAGCCTTCTACCACGCTACAATCCATCACGCACCCTAAGGTCACAAAACACTGGACTTCTGGTAGTTCCTAGGATAGCAAAGTCCACTAAAGGAGGTAGAGCTTTCTCACATTTGGCTCCCAAACTCTGGAATAGCCTTCCTGATAATGTTCGGGGTTCAGACACACTCTCTCTGTTTAAATCTAGATTAAAAACGCATCTCTTTCGCCAAGCATTCGAATAATGTATCTCTTAAATTGTGAGTGTAGTTGTATCTGATCAAATGTGCATTCTTATTCTTTAGCTTGGGTTAAACTAATTAATTTTACTTCGTTGGATGTCAATCGCTTATAAATGCTTATAAACAATGTCACATTTATCTCAGAAAAACTTTCGGTGAACATTTAGTCAGCTAGAAAAATAAACTGTAGAGAGTGGCATTTTATTAAATATATGCAGCATAACATATTCATTATAATTCTTACGGTTCTTCAATTCATAGATATTTTATGACAGCCACAATTTAAATTTTGTATATTTAAAAAAAAACTGAATTAGGAACATTATGTAATTGAAACTTTTATTATAAAAACTTGTGTAATTTAAGCAGTTGTATAAAAAAATCAGTCAGTTTTAACCTTCAAAGTAATGTAGTAGCCAAGCTTACCAACGGACTCTCGTGTGTATTCTACAGCATTAGTTAGGAGAAATATGGCACGTTTACCTGATAAAGAGGTCTAAAATAATAGATATTGAATCGAATCGCTAGCTAGTGAATGAGACTCGAACCAAATCGTGAAATTTGTTAACATGGTCAAGTATCTCACAGCCTCAAATTAGGTTTTTGTATTTCTTGAAAACTTCATATTTCTTCAAAACTGTTAGACAGAAGAGAACACTTTATTAGCAGTGAAATTCACAATCAGTCACAAACTTGACATGTATCATCATCATCATTTATCAATCATCAATCATCTTTCTTTATTTGACAAAAGCTGAGAAAAAGACCACCCCATCATGGACTGCTTAAAAACCACGTACATAATAAATAGATTCACTAAATACAAGCATTACGTGCCCCGTCCTCCGTATGCTGAGGGCAGTGACTCGGTGCTGACAGGAGGTTCACTGCTGCAGGATCTCATGGTGACGCAGCAGATCAAGCTAGTTTAGGTTCTGAGCTGCAGAGATTTCCCCGCACCATGTTTATTCAGTCTTGATACATCACCAGGGGGCTCCTCCAGGACTACAGTAATAATAATAATGAGCTAAATGTGTGGGTCCCAGGAGGTGATGCAGCAGCTGCTTGTGTGTTTGTGAGGTTAGCTGCTCTCCGGAGGGTTGGTTTGGAGCAGCACTGGGACAGACGGGCCGCTGCACACCGGCGAGGACATCACCACAGTCTCTGCTCCCACTGTGACAGCCGCCGAGGCTTTATGTGAGCAGGCCGAGCAGATGTAGTCTTCATTCTCAGCCATCTCACAGGACACCCCCACACACACCTGATGAAACCACTCGTCACAGCCGCCGTCACACTGGACCCAGTCCACCTGCAGCCAGAAGAGAACCAACACAGAGAATCACACCAGGTCATCTGAACCGTGCCCCGGAGCGAGGGTCGTCTGACTACTGTGATCGCTCCGGTTCAGCTGGTCCCTGGCTCAGTTAGAAGAGTAGTGTGAGCGCTAACCGCACCAGAGCAGAGCTTCTGATACATGCAGACGGCAGACGCGATAGATCTCTTAGAGTCACCGTGTCCCAAAGACTCAAAATAATGAAGCACAAAGTTAACAGATGGATGCACTCCACTGTGCTAAGTGAGAGCGCGGCTGCCTTCCACTGCTATCCAGACTTCCTGCTAATAAAGTCGTGATTATGAGCTCGTTGTATTCAAGTGATGTGTTGTCAGAAAGAATAAAATGTAATATTCCACTGATCAATAACAAAACACATTCACCGCACTAGACTGCTAGATTGTTTATAATCCATACAAGGTGATGAAGTTGTTGAAATAAAATAATGATAATAATAATAATAATTAAGAACAGCATCGACAGCAGTTGTCCCTTCCATCATGTTTATAGTCTATGGCCCACCTAACTCCCAGTAGTAAACATGACTTGAAAGGCCGTTCATGTCCAATCTCTGATTAAGAAACTCATATTTACAATGATTCTGGTCCAGACTGTAAAGTGTAATGTGAGTGCAGTCTCGCTCAGACTGGGGTCAAGGTTAGTGAGAGTAGTTCCTCTGTCAACAGTGAAGGGTCACTCACCTTGTCCTTGCACGGCCGCTGGCAGTTCTTGGCGGCGCAGACGGCGTTCTCGTCGTTGGAGTCCTCCGCTCCAGACCAGTCGTACTTGGAGGGAATGTCCAGAATCTTCCGGCTCTTCTTCTCCAGGCCCTCCTTGGGAAACTCCACCTTGGCCGCCGCCTTCTCCTTCCTCTTGCGCTCCTTCTCCTCTTTAGCGAGACGCTTGGCCAGCTGCTTCAGCTCACGGGACTTGTCCGGGTTCAGCTTCAGCTTCTTCTTCTTGGGCTTGAGCTCCAGAACCCGCTTCATGTCTTTGGACTTGGACCGTCCCTGCACGCCACCGGCCAGAAGCAGCTGCTGCTCGGCTCGCTCCAACTTCCTCTTCCTCTTCTTCTCCATGTCCTTCAGCTTCAGCTTGACGTGTTTGTCCAGCGACGCGTCCTCAGGCTGCGGGAGCACAGCAGGTTAAAGAGGTCAATGCGTGGACACAAGATATACCTGCATGCACAGGGTTTTGGGTATCTCACCTCCATGACCTGCATGAACTTGTCCTCTGAGGGCGGGTGTGTGGCCTGCAGGATCCTCCAGATGTGCTGCGTCTCGTCCAGAGACACCTCCAGCAGGTCTCCCTCCATCATCAGCTCCTCCAGCTGGGCCTTGGCGGCCGGGGAGAGCTCCAGCACCGGAGGCTCCAGGCTGCGCGGCACCAGCGGGGTCTTCCTGGGCTGCTTGCGTGGCGCCGCCGGATCTGAGGAGGGAGCAGAGATCAGGTCTACTGGACTCTTCACTCTACATGTGTAAGTGTGTAGTGACTTCTTACTCTGAGGACAGGACTTGGAGGCAGAGGAGTACGCGTGCTCAGTGCAGAAAGAGGGCATCGTGGGCCACATGTGACTGACCACCTCCTCCGACTTCACAGGAATCTCCTCGTCACAGAACAAGTAAGGCTTCACCTCCCCAGAGTCCTGCGGAGAGAAACACGAGACAGAGAGACTGAGACAGATCTAGTGATGGCTGACTGTGTGTGAGAGGATTCAGGGATTCACATACCTTCATGTCATATCCGTAAGTCTCTCTGATGTCCTCGTCTGAGTCCGTCTCTTCATCATCGTAGTCCATCGAGGGCCGTGGTGACGTGGCCCTGCTGAAGCCGGCCTGCTGAAAGGTCTGGATGTGGCCCTGAGAGTGAAACAGAAGTTAGTCGTGGAGCCCTGATATGATCAGACGTGATGGTGGGTGTGGGGTCACGTGCCTGCAGGTCGGGGTTGGCGGCCGCCTTCTGCAGCTCAGCGTTGATGATCTTTTCGGTCTTCTCTCGCGCGGCCAGCTCCACCATGCGCTGGCTGAGCACCGAGAGCTTGGCCAGGGCGGAGGAGAGCTCGTCGGTGGCCAGGGCCTGTCGAGCGCGGTCCTGCCAGCCCATGGCTCTCTCGGTCAGACACTGCAGCGCCTCTCCCTCGGGCAGCCGCACCGGCAGCTTCTGCAGCGACACCAGCAGGGACAGGATGGTCTCCAGCCGTGGACGCCGCGAGCGCTGGCACAGCGGGCACAGGAACTTGCTCTCTTTGCTGCCGGACACCAGCTTCTTCTGCGAGCCGGCTTTGGGCAGCGGCACACAGGCGCCGTGGAACCAGTCCCTGCACAGCTCACACTGCAGCATGAAGCCACCGGCCGTCTTACGACACAGACAGAACTTCACCTCCTCGATGCGCTCCACCAGGGCCATCTTGGCCAGGTTAGCGGCGCGGAGCGAGTGGATGGCCTCCAGCTCCTGCCGCTCTCTGGCTTTGAAGGAGGCCACGACGGTGGCAGGGTCACGTGTGTCCTCCACACTGTCCTCCAGGTCACTCAGAGCGTCCAGCTCCAGGCCACGCTCCTTCTCCAGCAGCTCTTTGACACGCTTGCGTTTGCTCTTGCTGGTGCCGTACACGCCGATGTCCACACGTGGACTGAGCACCTGCAAGAGTTCAACCGCAGGTGAGTACAGATGAACACCAGAGGGTCACTCAGCAGCTGATTCTCCTGACCTCACTTGTTCTTCTTTTCAGACTTGACCCATGCAATCTCCATACATTTCTCAGAAAACAAGACTTCTTCTTAAGCCATTCTGCTTCTCAAGTAAATGCATCTTGATTTAAGCTATTTGTACCAGAAAACAAAACAAAAAATACTGAGGAAGAATATCATGTTTAGTTGTCCAACTACCATGTGTGTCATGAGGACATTTATATCCATGAAAACACTGGACAAAATTTTGGGCCCTAAACCAAATAATTAGTACACAATTTTCTCCTACATATTTCACTAGTGCAGGGGTCTCAACTCTGGAGCGAGGGCCATATTCCTTGAACTCACCTGCCTGTAATTTCCTAGCAATCCTAAACACCTTGGTTAGAGTTTGAGCTGAACTCTGCAGGAAGGTGGACCTCGAGGGTTAGAGTTGAGACCCCTTCGCTAGTGTGTCATTGTGTGTCACCTGCAGCAGGGTGTAGGTGGAGTTCTTCTTCAGGAAGGTGCGGGCGGTTCTCTCTCTCCACGCTCTGGCAGAAGCCACCTGTGACTCCACCTGTGGCAGAGCCTCTAATCTGACCGGGATGGAGCGTCCTCTCCCTAACAGACCCTCCAGCTGCTCCAGGTAGGCGTAGTTACTGCCGTTCTGCTCGTGGAGATCGAGACACGGGTCACATGACGTGCTACAACTACAACATCACAGTGATGATCTCTTCCACAGAACTTCTGTTTAAATTGTTTAAATGGTTGACTTAAATTGTAATCAAAAGCATGTCTAATTGTTTGAACCCAAAGCGCACACTGACTTAATTTATGGTCTCTCCCTTTCTTTCTATATATGTATCTTAGGACCATTTAATACTATTCACTACTGGTTTTATTTTTTGTCAAATTGAGTGCCCTCCAGAAGCCTGTGTTCGGTGAGTGAACGAACCCTCGTAGTACCATCACAGAGAGACACAAAGTCACTCTCCACAACATTTACTTTAAATACACCTTGATGGTGAAATGATCTTCTCACACACATCCTCAATACAGAATCTTTACTGTCCATTAATAAATCACTGTTCCAGCTTGTACTATCCTGTACAAAAGCGGAAACCTTTTATTACTAACATTTCTTGTGTTTGTTTTGTCTCTTTCAGATGAATAGTTTGTTGTATTCCTCATTTGTAAGTCACGTTAGATAAATGTAAACAGAAGTGCTCAGGCATGACCCAGTGAAACACACGGTCACCTGAATGGCCTCCACTTTGGCCGTCCACTCTTTGGCTCTGTGCAGGGCGTCTCTGAGGGCCAGAACATTGGGCAGGTATGCTGGGATATTCTTGGCCTCCATTACGATGCTTTCCAGCGTCAGCAGACTGTGGCGAGGCCTACAGGGAGACAGACGGACGACAGTCACAACCACAGAATTTCACAACAACCCAGGACTACTATACACCCATTTACTCGTTTGACTTTTGTCTATAATGGGAGGTCACCTGGCCTGCAGGCAGGCGCGCGCCCGCTCCTCCCAGTGCTCGGACAGCGTCAGCAGCTCCTGCAGCTCGGCCATGGCCTTCTCCACGGCGTGATGGGGCGGCAGGCCCACGCCGGAGTCGATGAGCCGCTTCATCAGCTCCAGCGTGAGGCGCTGCGGCTCCATCAGTGTCAGCCGCACCTCGTCCAGCCAGCGCGCCTGCTGCAGCTCCTGCTTGAGACGGGGCAGCTCCGGCAGCTCCAGCTCCAGCCCCGAGCCCAGCTCCAGCAGCGCCTGCAGCTTCCCAGAGTCTGGAGTCTCGTCGGCCAGCGCCGCCTGCGCCCGCTCGTGGAAGTCCTGCACGCTCTCCAGCAGCTCCTGCGGCACGGACACACACGAGGGAGCACGTCAGACCGTATATCAGATCTCAAACCGCTGCGGAGGCTCGTGCACTCACCTTGACGTGTCGGGCCTGGCTGATGACACAGGGCAGGCGGTACAGCTGCTCCACAAACACCTTCAGCTCCTCCACCGTCAGCTTGCTGCGTGCTTTCTGTGCGCTGCTCTCGGGACGCTCTCTTCTTAACACACACACACACACAGGGCTGAGTGATGGGACACACACACACACACACATATATATCTCACACTGGTCTAGTGACTGACCTGTGCCTCTGTTTGTGGCTGAGCAGCAGCTGAGCCACAGACGAGCAGGTCTCAGCCTCCTTCACCGTGTCTCTGAGGCTGTGCAGCAAGCTGTTCTCGGGGTATTTCCTGTCCTCTGCGTCCTCCAGCAGCACCTTCAGCTCGATCAGATCTGTGGAAGCACGAGCGACCCGTTTATAACCCGCAGATGTGGCCTAAACTGGTGACTCTGTGTCGTGTCTGACCTTTCTTGCTCTTGTTATCAGCAGCCAGTGCCTCGGCGACCCTCTTGGCCCAGGTGTCGTAAGACTGCGCACGTGACTTCACCCCGTACAGCATGGCAGGAAACTCGTCCTGATCGTACCTGAACCTGCAGCAGAGCAGTGAAAGCTTCTAGTTTAATCAGCACTTCAGGACTGATGGCACTGATGTGTAGCGAGGCGGAGTGGGTCACAGTCGTACCGCAGGCACTTGTTGCTGGCTGCGCAGCTGCAGAGCTCGGCGGCGTGATGCAGACACACCAGACGCTGCGGGCTGCAGCTGCAGGTGAGCGCCGACAGGAAGCAGGTGGTCTTGCACTTCCAGCACTGCCGCTCATCATCAGGCACCAGCTCAAACACCTCCTGCTCCGAGCACAGCACCCCCTGCAGGACGGGAGGAGCTTCATGACCACCGGGTGCAAACACACTCAAGCAGTAACAGTTGGTCAGCTTTGGATTTTATTCAGCTTCAACGGTGTCTTTATTCTATTTTTATCATTTCTACTGCTTTTATTATTAAATTCCATTACTGATACTTTCAAGATGTCGTATATTTATATTAATTTCTAACAATATTAAAAGACAATATTAAACTGATTTCCAGGCACTTTTTTAACTTTATAAGGGCATTTGTTTTCTATAAACCTGTTAAATGTGTGTCACGTTTTGTCAAATTATTACATTTAAACAATCAATTAAATTAGAATAATAAGATACTACAGGGTTGTTACAATTGCATAATTGTACATAAAGTTCAAAAAGATATCAAAGTACCTCTACTGTGTTTTACGTGGAGAATCACAGCAGTTCTGCTCTAACTTTGTTTCAAACTATTTTCATTCAGAAAAATTTACAGCATTGTTTCAAAAATGTCATTTAATGATAACTTCAAGTTTTTTAACTGTTGTATAAAATCTATATTAAATTTCCAAGTGAACCATTATTCAAGAAAACATCACTCTTACCGGGAATTGTGCAGAAATTTTAAGCTCAAATTTAAGACTTTTTAAGACCTGCACAAATAATTGTTTTCCTTTAAGCCATTTTTTCTGAAAGTGTTAAACATCTTTTGAGTCAAATTCTTGCATTAGGGCTGTGACCAGGCAAATTAAATCAGTCTCAACTAAGTGTATCATAGCAATGCAAAGAAAACACAGAAGCTGCATTAGAAGTGGCATTTACTTCCCTGACATGGAAAACTTTAACCTACAATAACATATGCATAAATAATGTCTTGATATTTTAAACTCTCACCGTCTCCTGCACAGCTGCTCTCAGCCGGCTCTCCTCCTCGATCATGTGTCCAAGCTCTCGGACCACAGCCGCCGCCAGCTCCACATCCAGACTCTCCGGATCGGCCGCCATCTTACACACCAGCTCCTCGTGGGAGAAGACGCAGTAGCGCTGCAGACGCCGGTAATGAGCCACACACTGCCTCCCGATGGGCAGCTGCACAACACACACACACACACGTATAGGTCATCACACACATCTACACACACACACAGCAAACCACACGCTGAAGACCTGCTGCTCAGTTATGTGTTGCTTCATTGGCTCTAGAGGACACACCCAGTCTGCAGTGCAGAAGTTGACTGCCTCAGCAAAGTTGTAGCCTTGATTGAAGCCGCTGTGATAGGCTCTTGGGAAGGTGACGACAAACTCTCCCGCACACTGATTGGTCCGGTACACCTGTATGATAATGAGGCCTGTCAGTGACTGCTGAGGATCTCTGTCAGATAACACGGTCCTAAAATACTGCTGCGAGGGGTGAAAGATTTAATCTCTTTGTTCATTTCTTAAGCAGGTGTGAAGCTGGTTTTGCCAGATATCATCAGAAAACAGGGCAGATGAAGAGGAGGCGGTTACCGGTACGCCGTGCTCCATCAGGAGGTTGGGGTTCATCAGGGTGACCAGCTGGTGCAGGAGGTCCGGCTGAGAGTCGAAGAGCTCCGGAGCCACTTTCTTCATGACGGACTCCAGCTGCTCGGCGGCGTGTGCTGGAACACCGTACCAGGTCTTGGGCTCGCCCCTGATCAACAGACACACGTCACTCGTCTCTGCCGCGCTTCCACACGCTGATCAGCAGCGCACGCAGGACTCACCAGTGCAGGTAGTTGATGGAGTAGCTCCAGTGGTCCTCGATGTGCCAGCAGAAGGACGAGAAGCACATGCCCACGTACAGCCAGGGCACCTTCATGCCGCTGATGTCTCCACTGATGTGCGTCAGCACCGACTGCTCCAGAACCGGCATGTTGTTCAGGTTCCAGCCCGAGTTTGCGTACTCCTGCGCACACCACATCACCAGAGAAATCAACACTCACGTGACAACCAGGAAGAACTGTCTATGGACATATCTCACCACAGAACCACAAGACAAAAAGAGTAAACACACACACACACACACACACACACACACACACACACACACACATATATATATATATATATATATATATATATATATATATACACACACAAGTGCTTCTCAACAAATTAGAATGTCGTGGAAAAGTTCATTTCAGTAATTCAACTCAAATTGTGAAAATCATGCATTAAATAAATTCAATGCACACAGACTGAAGTAGTTTAATTCTTTGGTTCTTTTATTTGTGTTGATTTTGGCTTACATTTATCAAAAACCCACCAATTCAACAAATGAGAATATGGTGACATGCCAATCAGCTAATCAACTCAAAACACCTGCAAAGGTTTCCTGAGTCTTCACAATGGTCTCTCAGTTTGGTTCACTAGTCTACACAATCATGGGGAAGACTGCTGACCTGACAGTTGTCCAGAAGACAATCATTGACACCCTTCACAAGGAGGGTAAGACACAAGCATTCAGTGCCAAAGAAGCTGGCTGTTCACAGAGTGCTGTATCCAAGCACCTTAACAGAAAGTTGAGTGGAAGGAAAAGTTGTGGAAGAAAAAGATGCACAACCAACTGAGAGAACCGCAGCCTTAAGAGGATTGTCAAGCAAACTGGATTCAAGAATCTGAGTGAACTTCACAAGGGATGGACTGAGGCTGGGGTCAAGGCATCAAGAGCCACCACACACAGACGTGTCAAGAGATTTGGCTACGGTTGTCGTATATCTCTTGTTAAGCCACTCCTGAACCACAGACAACATGAGAAGAACTGGACTGTTTCCCAGTGTTTCAAAGTCCTCTTTTCAGATGAGAGCAAGTTTTGTATTTCATTTGGAAACCAAGATCCTAGAGTCTGGAGGAAGGGTGGAGAAGCTCATAGCCCAAGCTGTTGAAGTCCAGTGTTAAGTTTCCACAGTCTGTGATGATTTTGAAGCACGTCATGCTTCCTTCTGCTGACCAGCTTTTTGAAGATGCTGATTTCATTTTCCAACAGGATTTGGCACCTGCCCACACTGCCAAAAGCACCAAACGGTAGTTAAATGACCATGGTGTTGGTGAGCTTGACTGGCCAGCAAACTCACCAGATCTGAACCCCAGAGAGAATCTATGGGCTATTTTCAAGAGGAAAATGAGGAATAAGAAACCAAAAAAGCAGATGAGCTGAAAGCCACTCTCAAAGAAACCTGGACTTCCAGACCACCTCAGCAGTGCCACAAACTGATCACCTCCATGCCACGCCGAATTGAGGCAGTAATTGAGTACATGCGACGAACAACCGTATAAGTCCAAAAAAACAAAAATTGAGATAACCATGTGACTTCAATGTATGTGTGCCACTTTGTATACAGAATCACTTTGGGGGCTGTTCGCGCGACCAAAACTCTGAATTTTAAATTTTAAAATAGTCTCACGCGGAAAAACCGTTTATGTCCACTAACGAAAAATGGAGACGCCGGTTGCTTTCATGTCCGCTGCGGACATTAATAGACAAAACGTCGGCAAAAAAGGAGAGCGAACATGAATGAATGGAAGGACAGAGCAAGGAAGTCTTTGAGGGATGCTGGGAAACCATATGTGAACCGGAGAGGAGAGCAAAAACGAGGAAAATGTCCACCAAAAGAGGTGAGTGAAAAACCGTATACAAAGTATCTACATAAAGTTAGCGGTTACAGTCAGAGGGGCGTGTAGGCTACTGGGCGTCGTCTACTACAGTTCATTCATATAGCTCACTCTGTTTAAGGCTCAAGTCATGAATGGGTCGATATGAAAGCTGAGAAAATTAGGATTCAGGGGACGTTTTAAACATGTCTCTAAGTTACTCCTTATAACCACGGAGAAATGAATCGAAACGCTTTAGGTGCAGCCCAGCTGCGGCTAATGTTAGGCTTTTTTTTTTTTTTTTTTTTTTTTTACCATTCATTGATTGTGTTATAAGGACTGCTGGCAGAATTTTATATACATAAACAAACATATGTAAATTCATCCCCAATCTTTAAGATGTTTAGAGTAGAATTTGATTGCTTTATGTCTTCACTGAAATTGGTAAAAAAAAAAAAAAAAAAAAAAGAAAAGTCATTGACGTGTTTAAAATAATTTGATATAATTTTTGGATCCCTGTTACCATTTAATGCAACACTTTGTTTTTGTAATATTGTATGCTATGCTATGTTTGTTACTTGTTATTTAATAAATAATAAAAATAAATAAAAAAAGGTAAAAAAAATGCATTGATTGTGTAAGCTGTTATATATTCTAGCTAGTAACCTTAATAGCTGCTAATAGCTCTAGTGTTTTATAGCTCAAAAAAACGCTAATGTGACTTTGTTTCTGTTAAGGCAAAGGCGTGCAAGGAGACATGTCCCAGGCAGTGTTCAAGCCTAACAGACCAAAGAAAACTCCAGCTCTTCACAGAGTTTTATGCTGTCTCTTATGAGAGGCAGCAGGCTATCATTCTCTCTGGTTTAGAGCAGGTATGCTAACTTAAGCAATTCATGACCATATCATGTCAACAGTATGCAATGCATTACAATGTAGGCCCATGAAATAACCAGTGAATTGAATACTACTGTATGCCTTTAATTCACTAAGACTGCATATGTGCCTGATCACTGATCATCCCAATATGTCTTTTTACTTCTAGCACAAGGTGAGTCGCAGACGACCACGTGGGCCCGACACTGAGAATACAAAGAGGAAGTACACCTTCAAGTACCATGTGCAACAAGGAGGCCAAAGACTTGCTGTTTGTAAGCTCACATTTATGTCAGTCTTTCAACTGACCAACAGTCGCCTACAGGCAAGTTTTATACAGCTTTTTCCATTTGTTAACTTTTTGTTACATGCATGATTTTAATTAGATACATTGTCCATAACATATTTATTTAAAGTTACTTATCTTTGAAAAGGTTATTCAAGAAAAGTTAGGCAGTCAGTCTGAGGGAACAGAGCAGGTAGTCAGGTCTCCATTAGAGGACTTCAGAGGAAAACATAAGAACAGGTAAAAAAAAAAAAAAAAAATCTTGAAGGACCTCATGCTCTCGTCCTGTTAGTTTTTAAAGCTGCACCAATGTCAGCATCAGTTGCCCTACAACATTGCCTGATCTAATGGTGCACTGGACGCTGGCATTATAGGGCGTCGGGTGCCTTGCCACCCTATAACGCCAGCATGCACAAACTGTAATGGTTAGGATTCAGCTCACTGTTGTTGCCCAGTCAGGAAACATATTCTTGCACTTTGAGATCGATATCAGAGGTAAAGTGCTAAGATTGGCCAAAATGTCCGGGATTCGCTTTTGCGTTCTACAGTTGCCATTCACTGTGTTTACTGTGGCGAGCAGGACGAGACTGAGGGCCTCGGGAGAACGGCGCGAGGCCGGTGGCGTGATTACTGGTGAGCAACACCTGTGAGACGCACCGGTCTCGTGTCTCTCACGGAGGAGCGGGAATTTTCTTAGCAATGTTAAAACGCACACATCAATCAATCACATGTTTAGCGTTCATGTAAACATAACATTTAGATTCACCAATCAGAATGAATTCAGTTAGATTGAAACAAAAGGTGTGCATGTAAACAACGACAATTTTTGCATCATCTGAGGTTTTTTCCAGACAAAAAATACATAAATCTCTCATCTCAGGGGGATATGAGGGAGGAAAGCATGGTAATTCGAAAATACTACTGGTTTTCTACTAATACAAAGCTAAATGCTAAATCCTGAAGTATCCCTTTAATGATTGTTTGTGAAAAACAAAATCCTATAGTTTAGATAAAAGTTTACAATTATATTAAATTTTATTGTCACAGAAACGATGCAATTGTGCAAAACAGACCAGTTTATTATATTTCCCTTGTTCATGAGTTGTGTTGTTTATTTTTTAGGTCTCGTAGCATTCATCCTGCAGTGAGAGAGGGGATAAGAGAGCACATCCTGAGCTTCCCACGCCAACTGAACCACTACTCACGGATGAAGGGAGATGTGGAGAGGGAGTACCTGAGCCCTGATTTAAACCTGCTCCGCATGTTCCGCCTATACAAGGAAAACAATCCAGCATCCACTGCAAACTTCTGGCTCTATAGGGACATCTTCAAGCAGCAAAACCTCAGTTTTGGGCAGCCAAGAAGTGATACTTGTGCAAAATGTGACGCCCTGTTCTCAAAATTAGTAGCTGCTACAACAGATGGAGAAAGGTTGAAGATCGCAGCCGAGAGTGAGCTTCACCACCGGAAAGCCGAAAAAGCGTACACCCAGTTGCAGGCTGACACAGAGTGGGCCAAAACCAATGATGACTGCCATGTCATTTGCATCGACATGCAGGGGGTAGTGTTCACGCCAAACCTGACACACTCCAACGTGTACTATCAACGGCAGCTGGCCAACTACAACCTCTGTATCCAGGAGATGGGCATCGACAAACCTCCTACAATGTGCCTCTGGCATGAGGGCATCGCTCACAGAGGTTCCATCGAGGTGGCAAGCTGTCTTTTGAAGTGGGCAGAAACATCTTTCGCTCCCCTAGTCCAGGCAAAGGAACGGAAGCTCATCATCTATAGTGACCGATGCTGTGGGCAGAACAACAACTGGCGAGTCCTAAACCTCATGGCCCTACTCGTATCTAGAGGGTACTTCAGTCAGATAGAGCAGAAGTTCATGGTGTCTGGTCACTCCTTCCTTCCCTGTGACCGTTCATTTGCCACGCTGGACAAGAGGCGTAAGGTGTCCACACTCCACACCCCCAGCGATGTCGCCGAGATGATCCGTGGAGCCAGGCAGCTGCATCCATTTAAAGTAATTGAGATGAAATGTGCGGACTTCAGGCAGCTCCCTGATGCAACATTAAAGCATCCACCTGGCTTCCTAATCACATCCATGATGTGGTTGAAAGTGACAGGTAAAAAACTAAAGAACTAAAGAACTAGACTAAAACTAAACTGGTTTTCTGAGATTAACAGTGTTGGGGATATGTGCGTGAAGGAAGAATCTTTATTGAATTTCTTGTTGAATCATGATTTCAGCTACTGATCCATGGTGTGTCCACACAAAAGGGAGCCACAGCCTCTACGAGGGATGGAAGCATTGGCTGATCACCAAACAGAGGAAGAATCAACCACCTCCAGCTCCCTTGTTTTCCACCACGTATGCTCGTGCTTATGAGGACCCTCTGCCCATCAAGAAGGAGAAGCACCGTGACCTTATGAAAATGCTAGCCTACATGCCAGCGGAGGCCCAAGCATTTTATGGGACACTAGAATGTGAAGAGTAGCCTGGTATGTGTAGGTCATGTGCAGGGATAGGTGGGATATATTGTGTATATTGTGTGAAATGAATCATACAAGTAGCTGTAGCTTATCTTGTATGCCTTATCTTATGTTGTATAATAGTAATATATAGGTATTTATTTTATTTTATTTAGAACCCAAAAAAGGAAGACATATATGGTAAACTAGCATATGGAACCAGCATGGAATGAAGATGATGTATGTCTGTATTGTAAATATGTATTGTTTACCGTTATTACTGTTTATTGTTTGTATGTATTGTTTATTGTAAGTATGTACGGTTTGTTTGTACTGACGTTTATTTTCTGTACTATAAGTAGGCCTATGTATTGTTCATTGTTCGTACCGTATTGTCCGCGTTTTTGTTCTGTGATTTACGTTGGCAAAAAATAAAAGAAATTTTAAGAAATAATTGCTTAATATTTTCTTTAAGGTTCTGTTACTGTATTAAAACTAAGATAAAAGAATTAAATCTCCAGTGGTTTAAATTGATATGATTAATTGGACTTATACTGTTATTCCACATTAACTGGACATATACTGTTCTTCCACATTCCAGAAATGTAAATTACTCTAACTTTTTATTTTTAAGATTGATACCAAAAAATCCTATCTCATTAGAATTGGGAAGCTTTTGTTGTCTATCTTCAATTAAAAAAAAAAAAAGTAATATAATATTCAGAGTCCAAATTAAAAAAAAATGTATTATTCAAAAATTGAAAATATGGACTTATATGGTTCTTCGTCTCAAGCCCTCAATTAAAGCCCCTACCAAGTATTGAGTACATGTACAGTAAATGAACATACTTTCCAGAAGGCCAACAGTTCACTAAAAATGTTTTTTATTGGTCTTATGAAGTATTCTAATTTGTTGAGATGAATTGGTGGGTTTTTGTTCATGATGTCATCCAAAATCATCACAATTAAAAGAACCAAAGACTTAAACTACTTCAGTCTGTGTGCAACACGAGTTTCACAATTTGAGTTGAATTACTGAAAAAAATGAACTTTTCCACGACATTCTAATTTATTGAGATTCACCTGCATACACACACACACACACACACTAGGGCTGTCACTTTTTATTCGATATTCGAATATGCATTCGAACATGACGTGAAATATCCATAATCGAACTATAAATAAAATATCTGTTTTTTAAAATGCCATGTGTAGAGCATTTTTTTACAGTCTATGATTAAACCGTTTGTTTTTTTATTTTATTCTTTGCCATCTTATCCAGTAGAGGGCACTCTACACGTATTGTAGCATAGGCCCATGATCAAATCAAGTGAATAAGAGCGAGTAGCCAGCCACGTCTGTGCGCTCCGAGCGTGTGTTCTCCACCGCGGGGAACATTGTAAATAAAAAGAGACCCCCACTTAATACAGATCAAGTTGATAGACTGGTGTTTCTTGCAAACAATATTAAGAAATGAATTAGTCTAGGCTATATGCCTTACTACTGCTGCTGTTTAAGTTGTTACGTTATGTTTGTGCCTGTTCTGAATCTCTTTTCTTTTCTTTTATCATTTAGCCTAATGTTGTGGGATATGCATAGTGGCACTTCATATAAATTGATATTCTAAGTTGATAACCTGCTGTTTCAAACATTAAGTAAAAAAATAATAATCCAGATAGTCCTGTTTATGACTCACTGTTAAACATTTGTGATTGAATCTCCATTAGGCTACAGTGTTTTTTTTTTAATGCGCGGGGGTCCGGGCACGTAGAAATTCAAATATATTCGAATACATTGCATGATATTCGATATCCGTTCGAATTAGATTTTTCTCAAAAGTGACAGCCCTAACACACACATGTGTGTGTGTGTATAAAATGTATGAATGAAATTTCTTCATTAGGGCTGTCAACGAATATTCTAAATTTGAATATATATTCGAATAGTTTTTAAAAAACGAATTTCGAAGGTGAAAATTAATATTCGAATAAAAAAAAAAAAATGCCGCAAGCACTTTGTCTGCAACATGACAAGAGGCCATAACGGATAAAATAATTTCGTTCATTTTTAATGACATGAGACCGATCAGTATCGCGGATGGGGCAGGCTTCGGGGAGTTCTGTCAAACAATGGATCCGAGGTTTGATTATTTATCGTTTCATGTCAAGGAAAAGTTCCATGTTTACCACAGCACAGCTCGCTCGGAGCATTCAATGTCAGTTCTATATGCTGCAAAACTTCAATTAATATTAACAATATTTGTTTCAATCACTGAATGAAGCCTGCTATATTTGGGACAACAGTCGCGACCTTAAATTGCTTGCACAACAATGTGTTTGTTCATTTAAATCATTATGCGCAGAGAACGTGAGGGTGAGAGAGCGTGAGGTCTGCAGTCTTGGCCATTAGTTGATTTCCTTGTTTTTGTGTAGGTAATACGTTGTCAAATATGTTTAAACTTCTATCTATACAAGTAGTTATGTCTCTTTGTATTATTTTGTCCTGTTATTGACGTAATGCACGTCATTGACAACATGTGCCACCAGATGTTCGAATATTCGTGTATTTTTTAGAGGGAATATTCGAACGTCATTTTTGACAGCCCTATTCTTCATGCACTAGTATGGGATGCAGTTATATGAAATGAAGCATCTTACGTCCTCGTCGCCGATGAGTTTCCTCTTGCCGTCTCGCACTGGGAATCCACTGCCCATGTCCTTGGAGCTGATATCAGCGCCGTACTCCACGATCACGTCCTCCTCAATGCTGCTGACCAGACGCCAGAACTCCTTCTCCACCAGCTCCGTGGGCACCATCTGACACACACACACACACACAGCATGTTTACATGTGTTAGCGCTGCTCTCTGAACCCAGAACTCTGCTTTAAATGCTAGAGACTGTGCAGACAGTGTTTACCGACACTTACATGAACAGGCATGTTAAAGTAATCAGACTTGAAGTGGTCAGCCATCTCGCCGAAGCTCTGGAGCGTGTACTCGCGCACAGCCTGCTCGAAGCCGAACGCCTCCCGAGGCTTGCTGCACTCCTGTGTGACGGGCAGCAGGACTTTAGTGCATCACAGAGAAGCTTTCGTTAAAGCATGTGTGTGTGTGTGTTGAGCTGTGAGCATGGCTGTACCTCTGCCACACACTTGGGACAGCGCCAGTCTCCTTTGGGCACGTCCTGCAGCGGCGGGATCAGGCAGAAGGTGTGGTAGCTGTCATCACAGCCGTCACACAGCAGGAGGCGGTCCTCCTCGTCGCCCCGCCCACACGCCATGCACATGTACAGGTCGATCTGTCAGTCACACACACACACACACACACACACACACACACACACACACAAACTCTTGAGTTTTAGGTCAAAAACACAGTGTTCTGCAGAGGATATGCTCTAAACATCAGAACCGAAGACAGCACTGAGTCTAAAGATGTGCTTTGAAATGATGAACTGCTGACTTTCCAGTACTGAAGCATGGAGTGCCACAGGGCTCAGTGTTAGGTCCTTTACTCTTCTCCTTGTACAAGCTCCTCTTAGGGGATATTATCACAAAGCATTAGCATTAGTTTTCACTGTCAATCAGATGACTTTCAGCTTTATATTTCCTCCAGACATGGCAAATTTTAGCTAATTTAAATTTTCATTCTAAAATTAATTTTCTTTTCAATTCTGACAAAACAGAAGTAATGCAAATCTCGACTGCATGACCGTGTATATCCTTGCACAATGTAACTTTATTATCATTCAGCTGTAATCTGCTATATGAGACAAAGCATTAATATATTATAAACATTAACTGGTTAGTGGGAATGAGCCACAAATCACATCACTAGCTGGTCTCTAGCTGGACATCAAGTCAACCATTGTGATGGTAATAAAGCTGAGTTCATGTTCATAAAACACTACAGACTGGTAATGACAGTAATAGAGTCTGATTGCTGGGAGCTTGATTCCACACAAATGGCTTGGACAGAGATGCTGACGCTTTGCTCCTGTATTCAAATCAGGTCAGATACAGAGGTATAACGGTCCTTTAGTGCGGTCTGTACTGTAGAAGCTCAAACACAGGAACAGATATAATGCATTATGACACACAAACGTCATACTCACATAATTGACCTCCAGCACCTCCTTGCGTGGACGCATTTTAATAGCAAATGCCTGAGCCCTCATGTGCTTCTGTTTCCTGAGGAAGCCCTCGTCATCTGGACACACACACACACACACAGTCTTAGACGCCGCTGTCTGCTGAACAGCACTGATGTCTGTTAGAGAAGCGCTGAGCGTCTCACCTGCTGTCATGATGTCTAACCTGAACACCTGCACAGCTTTGGGCTCAGTGTTTTCACTCTGAGACACAAGCATCACATCAGCACAGGCTCACAGGACAACATCCAATAAATACAAGAAGATTGTCTGTATGAGGCCTGACAGAGAAACTGACCTCGTCCTTGAGCCGTCGAGGGGAACGTCTCTCCACGCGTCTCTCCTTCTCTTCATCCTCATCTGCGGCCTCTTCCTCTGCACCTCCAATGCCTTCATCTACATCCTCACTGTCAGGGGCTTCTGGGTAAAGCCTGGGAACGCTCTACACACACACACACACGTCAGGAGCGACACGAGGCACACGTCCCATCACAGCAGCTGCAGGAGTCAGACTCACGCTCAGCGTCGCTCCGGTCTGGAAGAGCTCATACGGATACAGGATCCGCTCGAAGTGAGAGCGCAGCAGTGACGCCACACCTTTCCCAGCCGGAAAACCCATGCGACTGCTGATCCTGGACCAGCGCTTCTCCTTACAGACCGCCTCGAACCCTCCTTCAGCACGCACCAGCTGCCGTGACACAGAGAGAGGGGATCAGCTGTTCATCAGTGTTGTTTTTATGAGACCAACTAAACACACATTTCAGAAGCATGAGTAAGAGTTGAGTCTCTTCTGCTCACTCAAATCTTCTGAGGAAATCAGTTCAGTTCACAGAATGTTCTAAAGTGCAGTTCTTGGAAAATTCTCAAGTTCTCAAATATATTCTTAAGAAGAAAATAACAGCTGTTACCTGAGTAAACTCATGACAAACTCGCACTTTATTGTCTTTTGTCGCTTCCTGCAGATTACCCTAATAATCACAAGATTTTCATCAAGAGTTTGACTGGCGCTCAGCTTCACGTTTTAATGCACCATGTTTTTGAATACTTTTAGAAAAGATGGTCCCTCAAGCTGCAGTGATGTTGCATTAGCCCCTGCCTTCTCTCTCAGAGTGAACGCTTCTGCTGTGCGTGTCCACGCTTCTACAGCGTCCTGTGCGTTCAGGTGCGCTGAATACTGACAAAGATTATGCCCCATTTATAAGCTTAAATTTATAGCGTTTAATTAAAGCTCCCTATCTGACTCGTTTTAGCGTTGCTAGTATATGTAAGTAGTGCTCTTGTAATGAATAAATATATCCCCATAAATTCATTTAATAATTCTTACTGTTTGGGATTTAAGAGAAGTCTGGGGCTGTTATTCATCATGATTTTTAAGAAGATTATTTTCAAGAAGTTTTGTCTTAAGAACAATGTTGAAAAGAAAAAAAAAAATATATATATATATATATATTTTTTTTTTTTTCCCAATTACAGGTGCTGGTCATATAATTAGAGTATCATCAAAAAGTTGATTTATTTCACTAATTCCATTCAAAAAGTGAAACTTGTATATTATATTCATTCATTACACACAGACTGATATATTTCAAATGTTTATTTCTTTTAATTTTGATGATTATAACTGACAACTAAGGAAAATCCCAAATTCAGTATCTCCGAAAATTTGAAAATAACTTAAGACCAAAACAAAGAAAGGATTTTTAGAAATCTTGGCCACCTGAATAGTATGAAGATGAAAAGTATGAGCATGTACAGCACTCAACACTTAGTTGTGGCTCCTTTCCCCTGAATGACTGCAGCAATGCGGCGTGGCATGGAGTCGATCAGTCTGTGGCACTGCTCAGGTGTTATGAGAGCACAGGTTGCTCTGATAGTGGCCTTCAGCTCTTCTGCATTCTTGGGTCTGGTATATCACTTCTTCCTCTTCACAATAGATGGTCTATGGGTTAAGGTCAGGCGAGTTTGCTGTGATGTGCTTGGACACAGAGCTCTGTGAACAGCCAGCCTCTTTTGCAATGACCCTTTGTGTCTTGCCCTCCTTGTGCAAGGTGTCAAAGGTCATCTTTTGGACACCTGTGAAGTCATCAGTCTTCCCCATGATTGTGTAGCCTACAGAACTAGACTGAGAGATCATTTAAAGGCTTTGCAGGTGTTTTGAGTTAATCAGCTGATTAGTGTGTGGCACCAGATGTCTTCAATATTGAACCTTTTCACAATATTCTAATTCTCTGAGATACTGAATTTGGGATTTTCCTTAGTTGTCAGTTATAATCATCAAACTTTATTTTTTTACCACACTGATTTTTATATATATATATATATTTTTATTTTTTTTATTCAAAAATACATGAAATGAGTCCTGAAGCAATCTAGAAAAGTAATGGGTTGAAAGCCACATGTCTCATGAGTTTCTATTTCAAATCTGAATAAGATATCATGAAAAATGAGACTCCTGCAAATATTTTTATGAGACTATGTCTACACCCCCCACCCCCCAAATATAAAAAATACTGTATTGAAGGCTTCTACAAACTATTTAGTCAGTAAACATACCACTGCATAGTTTTTTTCAATTATAAAACACTAGACATAAACTTAGACATCATATAAATGATTTATTTGAGCAGTAGAAAAATACAATAAGAATAATTTGAGTAAGAAAAATAAGAATAATAAGAAAAATAAAAAAAGATTTAACATTGTTTGCCAATATAGAACATCCTGAGATTGCTAGAGATGCATATTTTACAATGAATTACGATGCAAATAAGTTCTGATGTGCTGATGGCCACTTATACAGATGGTAATAACACAAATGTGCCGAAGTAAATAATCCACTTTCTCTATTCATATAGACGCGTTCACTTTGATAGCCGTGACCATTCAGTAATAGCGAGCTGATTTGGGCTGATTTGCATTCAAACAGATGGTAATCATGCACATACATTCACATTCAACATAAAACACATTCTCACATATATAAAAACTCTCTAAAATAAAAAAGAAAGACAGGAATTTGCGATCGCTGTAAGTTCCGCCTCCATCAGCTGACAGGTGCGTCAGAGTGCGTCACCAGCTCTGAGGAGAGAGCGCCAAATTCAAATAAACTATTTTCCGCCTATCTTTCATTCATTCTTTTTTCCGGTGGATCGCCTCATTCTTTTTGTGACACTGTACGCTGCAAAACCGTGCCGTGTTTTTACTACCAAGACGCAGTTTTCGACCGTGAGTTATTCCATAACAGACGCAAACAGTTCTGTCGCTGAAGAAATGAAATGTAAACAAAGGAATTATGATCCATATTACAACGTTATTGCTTCGTTGGACTAAACGTGCTTCATGAGATGTCGTTCAGTGGACCCTTACCTTTCTAACTAAACCGGGATTTACAGCTGTGGATGTGTTTATGACTCGTTATTATGACGGATCTGGTATGTACTGCGTTTCTAATGTTCATGTTTGTATGTGTACTGCTTACACAAATGTTGCAAATACAGTCTTTATAAGCTTTCCATTGAAAAACAGCGATCTGTCGTCGATGCTTGAGGCTTAGATCTTTATAATGATACATAGTTTGTCAAGATTAAATTTGTCCCGTTTCATTTAATCTATTCATAAACACTGAAACATGCGAGTTGAGAGGCGTAGAGGACGCAGGAATCTTTGTGCTGGCTAACAGGTTAATGTCACTTTAGATCAATTTAATGTGTTCTTGATAAAAGTATTGATTATAACACAACTCTCTAAAGCATGAAGGCTGAAGTGAGCATGTGTATGCAGCACACTCACACAGACACAGTCTCTCACACACACACACACACACACACACGGGGAGACAGACAGTCTCACACACAGACGAGGGTTACCTTGCTCAGCAGGTACAGGTCCAGCACTTTTCTCTCCACGTGAGGAAGGCGCAGTTTGCAGCCCTGGAGCTCCCAGAACTTGGCGATCTGGTCGAAGAAGTTGAGCTTGACTCTGGTGAGGGCCTGAAGAGAGGAGACACCAGGTGAGAACACACACAGCCATCTTCATCATCATCACCATCACAGGACTGAGAGACTGAACTCACCTCCAGCTCATTGAGCCGCTGGATTCGAGGAGTGAAGCGGAAGCTGCGCACATCACAGGCGAAGGGAGGCTGCCAGCCCTACAACACACACACACACACACACACACACACACATAGAGGCAGCTATGAGTCTGAACAGAGCAGCTGCATCCATACACACATTCACACACACACACTTCAACCAGAGCTGACCCTGGGAAACCAACCCATCACTTCAGCATTTAAAATGATGACTACATTTACTTTCATGTACTAAACTAGCCAAACCATCATACAGACGAGTAAAAAAATACATAAAAATGGGAGAAAAAAAATAGTGTATAAATATATAGTCATAAATATATTGTATATTTTTAGTGACAAGTACACATTTCCATTGCCAACACTTAGTGTCAGATACCTTACAGGGATAATTTGGTTATATTTGGAGATATTTGGAAGAATGACAGAATCAATCAGATCTCGGTCCCCATTGACTTCCATAGTAGGAAAAAATATATACTATGGAAGTCAATGGGGACCGAGATCTGTTTGGTTACAAACATACTTCCAAATATCTTCCCTTGTGTTCAGCAGAACAAAGAAACTCATACAGGTTTGGTCCGGAACAACTTGAGAGTGAGTAAACGATGATAGAATTTTCATTTTTGGGTGAACTATCCCTTTAAAGACATTGCCATTGCTACACTTTTTATGCTATGACTGCTCCACAGACTTCTTGTTGCAAATTTTGCTCACACACAGACACACAAACCTGGACCTGGAGATACACACACACACACACACACTCAAACTCACAAACTTACTGACACACTCAAACACTGGCTCACACACTCAAACATTCAAAAAGACTCACACACACACTCACAGACTCAGACACACACAGGCTCACACACACACCAAACTGGACCTGGAGGTGGACACACACAGACTCTGACACACACACACACAAACCTAGAGATTGAGGTGGACAAAAACCAACACACACCAACCTGAACCTGGAGATAATAATAATATAATGTCTAGTCTGGTGGCTGTGATATATATAAACCCACCAACGTCCGTAGCCATGATTTTTGGAATGACTGATCGCGAGAGGGAAAAAATGACGTTTTAGTCGCATAACATCGATTAATGGAAACGCCGTCATTTCGCAATAGTTGTTTATCGATATTTAGAACTAAAACACAAAAGTTTTGCGCAAATCTGTAATGGAAACGTGACAGCGCTTAAGATAGACTAACTTCTCAGAGATATGTTGAGCAACAGTGTTCATTACTAACCATTCAACTCCGGATTGATTCTGGAATATTCGCTGGGGGAATAAGCATTAAGTACCGTCCTCTAACTAAAACATGTTTTGATTCAGATCGTGTTCGAAGAGGAGAGGCTAGTCGCGCGTGCCTCTGTTGTCAGTTTGTGAGAGGGAGGGAGCAAGCAGCGCGCAGCTCGACAATAAAATACAATTCTACCCATATTAAATAGTTTAAAAATCTGAATCAATCCGTGGCGGTCAGCATTGATATTGTGAAATGAATGATTGTATGGGAAAACCTGTGCAGTGTTCGGATCCGGTGTTTTACCGTGTTTCACTATGGTAGATCGCGGTTACGGTACCTGCATCGGTCGGATCTGGTGTTTTACCATGTTTCACTATGGTACATCGCTGTTACGGTACCTGCGTTGGTCGGATCTGGTGTTTTACTTTGTTTTACTACGGTAGATCGCTGTTACGGTACCTGCGGCGGTCGGATCCGGTGTTTTACCGTGTGTCACTATGGTACATTGCTGTTACGGTACCTGCGTTGGTCGGATCTGGTGTTTTACTGTGTTTTACTACGGTAGATCGCTGTTACGGTACCTGCGGCGGTCGGATCCGGTGTTTTACCGTGTTTTACTATGGTAGATCGCTGTTACGGTACCTGCGTTGGTCGGATCTGGTGTTTTACTGTGTTTTACTTCGGTAGATCGCTGTTACGGTACCTGCGGCGGTCGGATCCGGTGTTTTACCGTGTTTTACTATGGTACATCGCTGTTACGTTACCTGCGTTGGTCGGATCTGGTGTTTTACTACGGTAGATCGCTGTTACGGTACTTGCGGCGGTCGGATCCGGTGTTTTACCATGTTTCACTATGGTACATCGCTGTTACGGTACCTGCGGCGTTTGGATCCGGTGTTTTACCCTGTTTCACTATGGTACATCGCTGTTACGGTACCTGCGTTGGTCGGATCTGGTGTTTTACCGTGTTTTACTATGGTACATCGTTGTTACGGTACCTGCGTTGGTCGGATCTGGTGTTTTACTACGATAGAACGCTGTTACGATACCTGCGGCGGTCGGATCCGGTGTTTTACTTTGTTTTAATACGGTAGATCGCTGTTACGGTACCTGCGTTGGTCGGATCCGGTGTTTTACTACGGTAGATCGCTGTTACGGTACCTGCGGCGGTCAGATCCGGTGTTTTACTTTGTTTTACTACGGTAGATCGCTGTTACGTACCTGCGGCGGTCGGATCCGGTGTGTTACCGTGTTTCACTATGGTACATCGCTGTTACGGTACCTGCGTTGGTCGGATATGGTGTTTTACTATGGTAGATCACTGTTACGGTACCTGCTGCATTTGGATCCGGTGTTTTACCGTGTTTCACTATGATACATCGCGGTTACGGTACCTGCGGCGGTCGGATCTGGTGTTTTACCGTGTTTCACTACGGTAGATCGCTGTTAAGGTACCTGCGGCGGTCGGATCCGGTGTTTTACCATGTTTCACTATGGTACATCGCTGTTACGGTACCTGCGGCGGTCGGATCCGGTGTTTTACCATGTTTCACTATGGTACATCGCTGTTACGGTACCTGCGTTGGTCGGATCCGGTGTTTTACTAAGGTAGATCGCTGTTACTACAGTAGATCGCTGTTACGGTACCTGCGGCGGTCGGACCCGCTGTTTTACCGTGTTTCACTATAGTGCATCGCTGTTAGGGTATCTGCGTTGGTCGGATCTGGTGTTTTACTGTGTTTTACTACGGTAGATCGCTGTTACGGTACCTGCGGCGGTCGGATCCGGTGTTTTACTGTGTTTTACTACGGTAGATTGCTGTTACGGTACCTGCGGTGGTCGGATCCGGTGTTTTACCGTGTTTCACTATGGTACATCGCTGTTACGGTACCTGCGTTGGTCGGATCCGGTGTTTTACTACGGTAGATCGCTGTTACTACGGTAGATCGCTGTTACAGTACCTGCGGCGGTCGGATCTGGTGTTTTACTCTGTTTTGCTAAGATAGATCGCTGTTACGGTACCTGCGGCGGTCGGATCTGGTGTTTTACTACGGTAGATCGCTGTTACGGTACCTGCTGCATTTGGATCCAGTGTTTTACCGTGTTTCACTATGATACATCGCGGTTACGGTACCTGCGGCGGTCGGATCTGGTGTTTTACCGTGTTTCACTACGGTAGATCGCTGTTACAGTACCTGCGGCGGTCGGATCTTGCAGATGCCCGTGTTCTCGGCGATCTCTCGGATCCTGTGGATGAAGCTGAACGGATCGCTGAAGTCCTGCCAGCTGGGCTCGAACACCGGACACTCCGGAGGAGCCTGGAACTCGCGGAAGAGCGCCATAAGTAACCACTGCGCCTCGGGCCGAGCGTTAGATCATGGTCACGGGTCGAATCCTATCTGCGTTCGTCAGCTGGGGGCTTGTTTATTACGTGAACAAAAGCTGCCGCCGCTTCCGGTCACTTCCGCGCTGGTTTCTCTGTATAACACGCGTCAGTCGCCTTCAGGGATCATATCCGTCAGTAATCCGAGGGATCCAGTGGGTTTAGTCCTCTAATAATCAGACTATACTCAAACAGACGCTGCTAGCATCTTCCGCTAGCCTCCGCTCGAATGTTTCCGGAAGTGTTACCCTTCAGCTTCCGCTGGAGAAGCCCAGGAGAAGGCGCCATCTACTGTATCGGAGTGAGTGTGTAACAGACTACAGAACACCTCAAAAAAAGAGACTTCAGTAACGTCATGACTTCATCGTGATCTGAAATTCTTCTAATTAAGGCACTTTATAATATATATATATATATATATATATATATCTGAAGTACACCATCAATATAATCCCTTATATTTTACAGCATTAATAATTTCATCAATCATAACTGAATAAAACCGTTCTGACCACATTTCCTAATTAATATTAAAAATAACAGACGTGTAAATCCTACTTTTACTATTATTGACCTGTTAGTTAAACATATCGAGACCCAAAGTCTTCCATTTACTCCTAGATTACTAATTTTAATCAATAATCCTCTCTCTACGTGGATTCATGATTTTTCTATATAAAAATAAACTGTCATCATTACGTCCCTATTAAAAATCATACTGATTTTTCTATTTCATTTCTCATTTCAACCATAGCATCTGTAATAGACCTACCTTTTTTAAAACAACTATTAACTACCCCTTTTTTCTCTAAAAAATGTTCTTTGATTTTAATCATTTTTTTCATCCACATGATGTGATGTTAGATCACTAGGCCTCTATATTTTTCAGGATTTCCAGGATGCTTCCCAGGTTTTTGAAAAGGTAAATGCTCTTTTCCACTGTCTAGGGACTTCACCTTCATGCCAGATCCTCTATAATAACTCCAAGATGACCTCCAGGGCCTCTTCTGGCAGATGATGGACATCGTACAGCTCAGTGCATCTCCTCCAGGGCCTGAATCTTCACATCCATAGGTGCATTTCTCCTTTTTCTCTTAACCTTGCTGCTTTCCTTTTCTTATGACAATCACATTTCTCCAGGTTATCCATACTCATGTTTTCCTGAAATGATTAAGAGCACAATTCTTTCTTTAATTGATATCAAACATTCATCATTTCACCGTGGAACTAGTTTCTTGTTTTGATTGATAGGTTATGATGGAGGAATATATTCTTCTGCACCATTTACTACCATTGAGCTGGCTTTAATCACACAAATATCTACATTTCCATTCATTTATATAAACGGAGTTTCTCTTTTATACTGTTCCTCACAGTTTGCTTTGACAAAACTCCATTTGTAAACATAATTTACATTACATTTACATTCAGTCATTTAGCAGACGCTTTTATCCAAAGCGACTTACAAATGAGGACAATGGAAGCAATCAAAAACAACAAAAGAGCAATGATATATTCAAGTTTCAATTCAAGTTTATTTGTATAGCGCTTTTTACGATACAAATCGTTACAAAGCAACTTTACAGAAAATCAAGTTTCTACAATATTTAGTAGTAGCTTATAAGCAGTGACTGTCAGTTTGTGCACATATGACAGATTTTTCAGAAAAATTAATACAAGACGTAGTCAGCCAGACGATGAACATTATTAACAGCAATTATTATATGATGCAGTCACACTTGTAGCAATAATTGTTAGTTCTGTTGTTGATTCAGGGTCAGCATCATCTGGGGTCCTCTGAGGGTCAGCATCATCTCTTCTCAGGTGTTCTGGATCCAGACTGGAGCTTGTGTAAATCCTAGTTACCACGGGATGAAGATCCAGCAGAAACAGAGAAACAAGTAGAGACATCATTAGTATAGCTGCTGATCCAACAGAGTAAAATTAATTAGTTTAACCCAAGCTAAAGAATAAAAATGCACATTTGATCAGATGCAACTACACTCACAATTTAAGAGATACATTATTCAAATGCTTGGTGAAAGAGATGCGTTTTTAATCTAGATTTAAACAGAGAGAGTGTGTCTGAACCCCGAACATTATCAGGAAGGCTATTCCAGAGTTTGGGAGCCAAATGTGAAAAAGCTCTACCTCCTTTAGTGGACTTTGCTATCCTAGGAACTACCAAAAGTCCAGTGTTTTGTGACCTTAGGGTGCGTGATGGGTTGTAGCGTGGTAGAAGGCTAGTTAGGTACGCAGGAGCTAAACCATTTAGGGCTTAATAGGTAAGTAATGATAATTTGTAACTGATACAGAACTTACTGTAAGGGCCTTATAGGTAGAGGTGGGTAGAGTACCCAAAAACTGTACTCAAGTAAAAGTAAAAGTACTTCTAGAAATATTTACTCAAGTAAAAGTAAAAGTACTAGTCTTGAATAGTTACTTGAGTAAGAGTAAAAGAGTATCGGTTAAAAAATCTACTCAAGTAGTTAGTTACTAGTTACTTTGGGTCATATATACTGAGCCTATTTTTATTTAGATATATAGATAAAATGTATGTAATGTATGTGTGTGTGTATAAATGTATATATTTCATCAGCCTTTACTCCAATTTATGTAATTTATTATAAAACCCTGTCTGTTTACTTAAGTAACAGATATAGGTGTCATGCCATAACATTTTTAATACGACTGACTTTATATTAAATGTGAATTTAACATTGAAAGTTAATGTGATATAAAAACTGCTACTAATCTTTCATTGTTCAGAAAGAGAGCAAATAACATTTACATTATTAAAGATCATTTTCACTGACAGTCTAGATTTCAATCACTCTCAGAAACTCCCATTAAAATCACTGAAACTGTTAACACTGTGAAATCAATATCTTAATTAAAGATTCGTCTGAATTTAGCAGCTGATGATATGATTCGCTGAACAACGAACTAATGTCACAGTGGTATCGTGTACTGTAATCGAATGTAGCCCAAGTTATTACCTGTTAAACAGTAGA
This sequence comes from Carassius carassius, assembly GCF_963082965.1. NCBI lineage: Eukaryota > Metazoa > Chordata > Actinopteri > Cypriniformes > Cyprinidae > Carassius > Carassius carassius. The sequence continues at coordinate 80,113 of NW_026775148.1, read as the reverse complement.
CAGCACACGCGGTGTTCATCTAATAAGGATCTCCATCGCTAGCAAATAATAGCCTTTGCAGATTTCAATTCAGTGCAGTTCCAGCCACGTTTTCAACGCTCTTTCTGTTCTTAAACGTTACAACTCCGAGTGAACCACTTCAGACGCTCAGCGCGTGTGGCAGGGAACTGAACGACTCATTCAAACTGATTCATGAACCAATTCACTCGTTTGCCAATTGGTTTGATCAAGCCTTTGAACAGCATTGACTCAAAAGAATGAATCATTCGCGAATGGGCATCTCTCATTGCCCAGAGAAAAGTAGACGGCGCGTTTGGAATAAACTGAAGCATTTATAACATTTATTGCATTAAGATAAAGTAACGAGAGGAGCGTCGCCCACAGTAACGAAGTAAAAGTACAGAATTTTCCCAAAGAATTGTAAAAGTACCCATCTTTAAATATACCCCAAAAAGTATTATTTACCCCAAAAAATTACTCAAGTTAATGTAACGAAGTAAATGTAACTCGTTACTACCCACCTCTGCTTATAGGGGAAGTCGTAATTTTGGGGAAGTCGTGGCCTAATGTTAAGAGAGTCGGACTCACAATCGAAAGGTTGTGAGTTCGAGTCCCGGGCCGGCAGGAATTGTGGGTGGGGGGAGTGCATGTACAGTTCTCTCTCCACCCTCAATACCACGACTTAGGTGCCCTTGAGCAAGGCATCGAACCCCCAACTGCTCCCCGGGCGCCGCAGCATAAATGATGCCCACTGCTCCGGGTGTGTGCTCACAGTGTGTGTGTGTGTGTGTGTGTTCACTGCTCTGTGTGTGTGCTCACAGTGTGTGTGTGTGTTCACTGCTCTGTGTGTGTGCATTTCGGATGGGTTAAATGCAGAGCACGAATTCTGAGTATGTGTCACCATACTTGGCTGAATGTCACGTCACCTTTTTTCCACCTTTTTTAGGTAAGTAATGATAATTTGTAACTGATATTGAACTTAATAGGTAGCCAGTGCAGAGACTGTAAAATTGGGGTAATATGATCATATTTTCTTGACCTGGTAAGGACTCTAGCTGCTGCATTTTGGACGACCTGTAGCTTGTTTATTGAAGAAGCAGGACAACCACCTAGAAGTGCATTACAATAGTCCAGTCTAGAGGTCATGAAAGCATGAACTAGCTTTTCTGCATCAGAAACAGATAACATGTTTCGTAGCTTGGCAATGTTTCTAAGATGGAAGAATGCAGTTTTTGTAACATGGGAAATATGGTTTTCAAAAGACAAGTTGCTGTCTAATATAACAGCAAGATTTTTGACTATAGAGGAAGTAACAGTACATCCGTCTAGTTGCGAATTGTAGTCTACAAGATTCTGTGTACTGTTTTTGGTCCAATAATTAATATCTGTCTTATCCGTATTTAATAAGAGAAAATTATTGGTTATCCAATCTTTTACATTTTTAACACACACTGTTAGCTTAGATAATTTAGAAGTTTCTAATAATATTACCAAAGGGCAACATGTATATTGAAAATAAAAGGGGACCTAGGACGTATCCTTGTGGCACTCCATATTTTACTGGTGATAAATGAGGTGAGTCCCCATTTAAATAAACAAAACGGGGACAGGTAGGCAGTGTTGTGCATGAACGCGTTCAATGAACGACGTTCAGTGAACGCGTTCATATTTTCGCCGAACACTGAACTGAACGAATCACTTTTCATACAATGAACGTGAACGAGAGCGGCGCTCACTCAGGTAGGAATGAACAGCACGCGCAGTTCACGTTCACGCTCATTTGAAAAGTCAGGTTTTACCAGGGCTTAATTTGAGCCGGAACATGTTCCGTCCCCTCCGACATTGGAACCGGCACCTCCTGTGTCACTAAAATTAATTGGCTAAATGAAAAAAAAAATTACTTTTTGTGTAGTGTTCAATGTTTGTGACACATGACTTGCGCGCTTGTTGTACTAGTTGAGATTGCTGTTAGCCTCGATCGTTTCACGCAGGGGATAAATGTCAAAAAGACAGGAATGTTTGCTTAACTTTTTCAAATACGCTGTACAGTCAGATCCCAAACAAGCAAAAATCGTTTCCGCTGATCAAAAAGGAGACCACGGTGGACACAGTAGCCTAGTATCGATATCTCATTATTTCGACATAATAAGGGGACATTCTAATCTGCATTAAGCCACATTAAGCGTTCTTTTAATGGTTTTCTATGGGAGGAAAATGCTTAACAGTTCATATTATGGGCTCATCTGATTTTTTGTGCATAGCATAGCCTATTTGTTAAGATTTTAGTATCATAATGATTAGGCTAATAAATGCACACACAATTATCCGTGAACTTGATTTGAACAAATGCCTTTCAACTTGTGTGTGCAAAATTCAGAATTAAATTAATGTGCAGAAATTTGTACAAATAGAGAGTAGGCTATGTAGGCATACTATACTGTTGTAGCCATAAAAAAAAGCGTGTTTCATATTTGTTAAAATATCATAATGTTATTTTTTTTCCATTTATGTTGATTTATGAAAAGTGAACAGCACGACCGAGTAAGATAGGACGTGCAATATGAGACATGGAGCGGGTCAGACATGATTTTGACGGTGAAGTTGAAGTTGTTATAGAAAGCCTTTCTTTAAAGTGAATTTCGTTTTGTATAAATTGTATCTTAATTTTAATCAACTTTTCATCAACCAATTGCCTGTATTTAATGAATAGGCCGACGAAACAAATATAACGGAGGCGTCCGCGCGCTCACTTGCATTGCACATGAACTAGAGCACATCCTAACTTAACGAAACTCAGTGTATGCCTCACACAGACATGACAAATACATCAAATACACAAAGCTTGTAATGTCTTTAAACGAAATAATTCAAAACGAAAAAAGAAAAAGGCAGTGATTTGCAGCTGGTAATGGATGGTAAAGAGGTTCTATTGAGTAAGATAGTGGCCTATCTTAAAAAGAATTTAACAAATGAATGTGAACTAGTTCGTTTTTAGATATGTGAACTTAGTTCATTTTTTTTTAAATGAACTATGAACATGAACTAGTTCATTATCATCTGTGTGAACTGAACTTTGAGCTAGTTCTTTTTATGTATGAACTGGCACAACACTGCAGGTAGGATCTAAACCATCTTAGAGCCTGCCCTTGAATACCTGTATAGTTTTGTAATCGATCTTTGAGTATGTCATGATCTATGGTGTCGAACGCAGCACTAAGATCAAGTAAGACTAGAAATGAGATGCAGCCTTGATCTGACGCAAGAAGCAGGTCATTTGTAATTTTAACAAGTGCAGTTTCTGTGCTATGGTGGGGCCTGAAACCTGACTGAAATTCTTCATACAGATCATTTTATTGCAGTAAGTAGCTCAATTGAGCAGACACAACTTTTTCAAACATTTTAGACATAAATGGAAGATTTGAAATAGGCCTATAATTTGCCAGTCCACTAGGATCTAGTTTTGGTTTCTTAATAAGATATAAACTCAACTAAAGGATTATTAGGAACACCATACTAATACTGTGTTTGACCCCTTTCGCCTTCAGAACTGCCTTAATTCTACGTGGCATTGATTCAACAAGGTGCTGAAAGCATTCTTTAGAAATGTTGGCCCATATTGATAGGATAGCATCTTGCAGTTGATGGAGATTTGTGGGATGCACATCCAGGGAACGAAGCTCCCGATCCACCACATCCCAAAGATGCTCTATTGGGTTGAGATCTGGGGCCCGTTCTTCGTACGTCGCTAACTCAGCTGGATTTGATTGTTGACGATTTGGCGTGATCCTGGATCGTTTGGTTCTTCGAAGCTCATCCCGGAGCTGCTGTCATAGCAACAGGTCCGTAAGCTTAAACCTGCTCGGGAGCAGCTTATTTCATGTAAACAGGATTAGATCGCTTCTTTTCAACCAGAACTGATACTCAAAATATGTCTGCTACCACTGCTACTTTATTACAAGAGTATCGTACTGATCCAGGGACAATAATTTAAAATAATAATCATTAAAAAAATTATTTAAAAATAATATAAACATGTTGTGTAGTCCATAACAGCCTACTATAGACAGCCAGTTTTACTCACTGAAATATTTATTTGTCATAAAAGTATTACTTCATAATTGTATTAGAGTCTTACACACATGCTATACAGATAATAGAGTCGTGCATTATTTTGAGTGATGACTGCTATTATAAGAGTGTCTTGATGGAGCGCAGGAGATGCAGATAACATGATATTTACCCTTAAGAAACTTTCATTAATGCTGTCACGTAACAAATCTGTCCAAATATAAAATGAAATTAATAGATAATTTCTACACTGCAATAAAAAGGTAAAGACTGTACAACTATTATAAATTGCGAATCTAAATAATTGGGAATCATGAAAAAAATTCTAATAAAATAAAAACATGCATCTATTATCTGTTTCATGTATCTATTATAACATTTATGTAGTTTTGTTTGCTTGGCTGTTTCCTTATAAAAGTCCAGAAATTTGTCAAGTTTTTTGTCAGTGTCGTTTTAAATTATATTGCATTATTGCATTATTATATCATTACATTGCCATCTTGTCACCAGCCAATCGCTGCACTGCTGATCATGGTTTCGAGTATCGATACATATCCCCTTTTAAACCAACACATGAACGCACAACTATCTCAGATAACTCAATCCAGCGATACTAATCATACACAACAGGTGTGTTCGAAGAACCCAATTAGCCGGATCATGATTAGCACGATGATATCATCTTGGATGTGTCATTTGATCTCAGATGTAATAAGCGACGTAGGAAGAACGGGCCCCTGGTGACTGTGGGGGTCATTTTATTACAGTGAACTCATTGTCATGTTCAAGAAACCAATCTGAAATGATTCGAGCTTTGTGACATGGTGCATTATCCTGCTGGAAGTAGCCATCAGAGGATGGTACATGGTGGTCATAAAGGGATGCACATGGTCAGAAACAATGCTCAGGTAGGCCGTGGCATTTAAAGGATGCCCAATTGGCACTAAGGGGCCTAAAGTGTGCCAAGAAAACATCCCCCACACCATTACACCACCAGCAGCCTGCACAGTGGTAACAAGACATGATGGATCCATGTTCTCATTCTGTTTACGCCAAATTCTGACTCTACCATCTGAATGTCTCAACAGAAATCCAGACTCATCAGACCAGGCAACATTTTTCCAGTCTTCAACTGTCCAATTTTGGTGAGCTCGTGCAAATTGTAGCCTCTTTTTCCTATTTGTAGTGGAGATGAGTGGTACCATTTGTAGTGGATGAGCTGGGGTCTTCTGCTGTTGTAGCCCATCCGCCTCAAGGTTGTGTGTGTTGTGGCTTCACAAATGCTTTGCTGCATACCTCGGTTGTAACAAGTGGTTATTTCAGTCAAAGTTGCTCTTCTATCAGCTTGAATCAGTCGGCCCATTCTCCTCTGACCTCTAGCATCAACAAGGCATTTTCATCCACAGGACTGCCGCATACTGGATGTTTTTCCCTTTTCACACCATTCTTTGTAAACCCTAGAAATGGTTGTGTGTGAAAATCCCATTATCTGAGCAGATTGTGAATACTCAGACCGGCCCGTCTGGCACCAACAACCATGCCACGCTCAAAATTGGTTAAATCACCTTTCTTTCCAATTTTGACATTCAGTTTGGAGTTCAGGAGATTGTCTTGACCAGGACCACACCCCTAAATGCATTGAAGCAACTGCCATGTGATTGGTTGATTAGATAATTGCATTAATGAGAAATTGAACCGGTGTTCCTAATAATCCTTTAGGTGAGTGTAGATAGAAATATATATAGACAGATAGATTAATAGATAGATACATAGATAAATAGATCAATAAAAATGGAGGCTCCACTGAAGAGATGCCATACATCTGTGGTGTGGGAGCATTTCCATTTGGAAACCCCAAATAAAGTGAGATGTATGTTTTGTGATCAGCAGCTAGCCTACTGCAACAATACATCATCCATGATTCGCTATTTGAGGAGCACTCATCCTGCCATTCTGCAGGGTGCAGAAAATGGTAGCATTCTCCCTGTACCTAGGCCTGTTACCAGGACTGGGAAGGTTACTTTTAAAATGTATTTCACAAGTAATCAGTAATGTATTTCATTAGATTACTCTGGTTTAGTAGCTTAATCTAAAAACTTTAGAGTACTTTGAAATACTTAAGTTTTGTAATACAAAGGAACATATTCACTTGATGTCTTGTTTTTATGCTTTCCGACATCTACTAGCTATCAGATTTGTGTTTTCTTTGCATTTTAAGAACATCAGTTTTCCACAGAATTTCTTTGAACAACACATTTTTATGTCATTTAAATCTTCCAATATAAATTCAATTTGAATACAATGAATGAGATTCTGTGCCGTTTCATGCTGCATTCCAAGCTTCAAAATGAATCCAGACACACCAAACACACAATAAAAGTAGCCAAAACAACTGGCACAGTTGTCCTAGATATAGGACAATAATAGATTTATAACAATAGATTTGTTTAATGAATGGACCAAACTTTAAGTGAAATAAGTCACAAAAGAATCGCTTAGTCAAAATTAACAGGGTTCGTTTCCCACGGTCACAAGCAATGTCGTTATTAACAACGCTTTTGGAAACACACCTCAGGGGTTGCAAAATTTCAAAATCCCTTGTAGCTATTTGGCCAGGCATTCTGCAGGTTTTGGTAGCCCAAAATGAATTTAATTAGCCTGAAATAAAATAAAAAATAAGACATTGGCTGAACTTTACTGTGGAAAAATCTGCATGATCAGCAAAAACTAGTAGCATATCAGGATGTAACGATACAATAAACTTACGATGCGATAACATTCACAATACTGTAACAATTCGTGTACTATTCATACCCAGACCAATTGCCACAAGATTTATATTAGGGAGGGAACCACCTGTTATGGTCTGTGTTAACTTGACACAAGACTTGATACGAAATGGCCGGCCTCAATTCGATATATCCGTCATCAAGCAACAAGACATTTGTCCTTGTACATTGATCCAGATGATACCGAGGAGAATAGAAGCAAGGTGTCCTGTGGTTAAACAGTCCTTTTGAAGTACAATCTTCCTGGATATCATCAGGAAGGACTAAAGAGTCCTTATTGACTGACCAAAAAATCCCATAGATTCCCAGTCTGGACTGGATTGGTATGCCATGCTGTTAGGCCCCAAACACCTCTCACTCCTTCTATCCTTGCCTTACTGATATCCTAGAGCAATAAGCACACTACCTCCCCCTAGTGTCAGGTAGAAGCCTTACATACCCACAAAGGAAACTAATGTGACAGGTCAAGACTGTTACAATACAGATAACATCATACGATTTTCTTACAATTTATTTATATATATATTTATTTATTTATTTATTACAAAATTAGATTTAAAACAAATTATAAACGAAAATGTGTACTTTTTTTATTAGACAAAAGACAAAATGCTGCATATTTCTCTATGAAATTGAAATCTTAAATAATAAAAATAACTTGAAATTTTAAAACAAATCCTTAATCAAATAAAAAAGAAAATCATACAACTAAAAGAACTATCTACATTTTTAAAAAAAATTATCTGTGCTCTATTTTAAATCAGAGGAAACCATTTGAACTAAGATGCTAAACATGTTATTTGGATTGTATAATTAAAAAATTAAACAAATGTGTGTGTGCCGCGCAAACCAGCAAAAGGTAAAGGTGCAAACATGTAGGACAAGTAGAAAATTTATCCGCATCTAATCTGATTATAGCACTGCGGTTGTTTGATTAGTGAGCGCACTGTTTATTCCATTCATTCGTTTCATATCGTAGCCTAAGCTTTAAATCATTCCTTTTAAATATATACAAATAATATAACGTGTATGATGTATTATTATAGGTAAAATTACTCTTGCAATGCTGAGAGATGCACGGAGAGGCACCAACAATGCGGTGCTTGATTTGCGCTCTTTTCATTCATAAAGTTTACCATCATTCACCTCACACTCGTGACTTTAGAGGTCTGTGTATAATATTGCGCTGATCCCCTGACTCAACTGTTATTTAGCAAACACCAGACTGTGCCAGCTTCTGCCGAGTACTCAGGCAGAATTATTCCTTGTCCGTTATTCGTTTTTTAAAGTTATTATCCATGCCATTCCGAATAAGGTTTTCGGCTTCAGGCACAACCCTAATTATTACATTACATATTGCGCTATATAAATGTAATGAATTATTATTATTATATTTTATTTTTATATGCAACATAGATAAGGTCATAGAAAGTAACAGCTCTATGCAATATTGTAATCCTAAAATTCACGTCATACTTGCAAACTCTTTGTATGCATTATGGTTAATGGCCAGTTGGAGCTAAACTTCAGGGCATTGGCCCTCCAGGATCTAGTTTGGAGACCCCTGTCCTACAGAGTTGTTACTTTGCACTAGAGCTGCAACTAACGATTATTTTTTCTATCGACTAATCTAATGATAATTTTTTTCGATTAGTCGACTACTCTAACGATTATTTTTATTACAATAAATAATTAATCAAATGTTCTTTTTTTGATTAGCTAATGAATCTTTTGGATAACTTTACAAAAAAATAGAAGTACAACTTCTAATATAATATTTCAACCTTTATTCATTTTCAACCAATGTGGTTTAAGTTTTTACAGTATACAAAAATAACGAGGCAAAGAAAATTATTTTACTATGGTAAATATGAGTTCACAATAGCGCTTATAATTAAACCACAGTAGCCACAAATTTACAGTTGTCTGAGACGTCATGAAATGTTCTTTAGCATCACAAACCATAAAATGTAGTCAGGGTTCTGCTATGGTTTAGCATGGTTTCCAGAGATCTGGAGCTGATTCTGGGTAGCTCGGTGGTCTGTGACTGTTATCTCGCGGCGCACTGTCTTTTAAGGGGCCGTTCACATATTCACAAGTTCGTTATTTCCAATGTAGGCACGCGGTATGTGCGCTCATAATGGAAGCGACGAAAACAGGCGTGTCCGCACCGCATCGAGTTAAAAACATCTCAACTTTTCAGAATGCTGCAAGCGCACCACGGGTCATGTGACAAGAACTTAACCAATCAGCTTCATCCTTTCCCGTAACAACGTTGAAAGCTCAGCTAAGATGAAGGAACAGCTGATCATAGCTGTATATGGATTGCCATTTCGAAATAAATTTAGTAGCAGAGCTACTGCAAGTGATTTTTAGTGCTGCAAATCCATTTATCCTTTGCTGAAATTTCTGCGTCTTCATGGAGAGAGTGTATCGTTGTTGCTTAGCAACAGCAGACGCCCCAGGGGCGCAACTGCCCGAGCACTTTGGAAAGAAGGAGAAAGCGGCACGACTAGCGTTTTACACGTGTTTTCAGGCGCGATACGTGTACGCCCCTAACGCGTGTTTGAAACCAGCGCCAATACAGACTTACTTTATTTTTTATTTTATCCTTACTTCAGCTGCTACGGGTGATCATACCAATAACTTGTAATCTTAACAAGCATATCAGAATCATGCAATGAGCAAGTCTCCGTTTATTAGACACTTAATAATATCACATCAGTTTGTTCCATCACATCTGCAGCAGAGACCTGAACCAGGAACTAGGTGGCCAGATCACATGGTAACCAGTTAAACCGTAACACCGGAGAGCACCAGGATGTTTTCCTCTGAGGTGCTTGTGCATCGCATTTGTGCTGCCGTGGTACACCATATCGGTTTTGCAAAGGGAACAAAGGGCCATTTTATTTGGCCTCTGTTTGAAGTATTCCCATACTTTTGATAACAGTGGTCTCTGTGTTTGTGATAGAATGCAACTTTCTCCATTCTCAGTATGTCATTACGCGAGATGTAAACAGTGTGATGCGTCGACGCATTTCATGCACGTCAACGTATTTTTGTAGTCGACGTAATCGATGACGTCGACGTGTCGTTGCAGCACTACTTTGCACATGCTTTTTGATCATTACAAATAATAATGTAAAATTATTTTCTTAGAATAGGAGATATGCTGTCTCATACACATACATTATCAGTAGTTAAGTATGTGGTCTTGAAGAGGATCCTTTTTTTCTCTCATTTGGAATCGGTCTTGACTTGGCCTCAAACCTCTTTGGACTCGGTCTTGACTTGGTCTTGACTAGTCCTGGACTTGGACTTGACTTGGACTCGACAAAGCTGGACTTTACTACAGCTCTACTTAAGAGTAAACAAATGATTTATTGTCGGCTGCAAGATAACATTAATGGTGCTGACTCTCTCCAGATGGACGTGACTTTAGAGAAAAATGCAACCTTCACAGGTTACATAATCAGGGAGTATTTGCTTTTATTTTGAATTGGTTCATTTAGTAGACATTTCAAGCTTTCTGTTGATGCACGACATGTTTGTGAGGCACCCCAATTTTAAGTTATTTCATTATCAGGAAAAAAAGTGATCACAAGAGCACCCCCCCTGTAATGCACGTGTATGTAAGTCAAGTCATGTGTGTATGTAACAGAGTACTGACTGTGTACCATTCCCTCTGCTTCTACTTTCATTTCTTGTTTGATCAGTATTTAAAAAGAGACTGTCGTAGCTCTGTCCGAAACCGCTCTTTATACACTATACAGTGCACTATATCGGGTGTCAGCCATTTTGTAGTGCTGTCCAAATGCTGAGTGAACTTATTCCTTCCCTAGATTGGACCACTACTTTTTACACACAATTCATTCTGATTTCAAATGTACAATTTATGTACATTTGCTGAAGCAATATTTCCCAAAAATCCAATGCGGAGAACCGGCAAGCTGGCAGCGAGAGCGGGAGCGAGCGAGTTTGAATGAGAGATGCCATTTACATCTTTATTATTTCTGTTTTAATATATGTACATTTGTTTATGTGTGAATAGCATTTAATGATTATGAACATAAAAAGCCATTCTGACAACCACCTCCACTATATACTCAGGTAAAGGGCTACACAGAAGAAAAGGGTTCTACCTATGGAAAGTGTCTATTAAACTCACACCAGAATCTTCAGAGTGAATACACCATCTGACTTACTTTATATTGCTTAATAGCACAGTGAAAATGAAAACTCCCAAAATAGACATATGAATTAACAAAACACTGAAAACAAAACCCCAAAAGAAAACAAAATACACTGTACTTTGAGAATCATAAGCAACTTGTTTCAATCTCAGAAGGACACAATAGTAGTATTCAAGTATTTCTCATTTGCTTAAAGTCAAAGTCAAAGTCACCTTTATTTATATAGCGCTTTAAACAAAATACATTGCGTCAAAGCAACTGAACAACATTCATTAGGAAAACAGTGTCAATAATGAAAAAAATGATAGTTAAAGGCAGTTCATCATTGAATTCAGTTATGTCATCTCTGTTCAATTAAATAGTGTCTGTGCATTTATTTGCAATCAAGTCAACGATATCGCTGTAGATGAAGTGTCCCCAACTAAGCAAGCCAGAGGCGACAGCGGCAAGGAACCGAAACTCCATCGGTGACAGAATGGAGAAAAAAACCTTGGGAGAAAACAGGCTCAGTTGGGGGCCAGTTCTCCTCTGACCAGACGAAACCAGTAGTTCAATTCCAGGCTGCAGCAAAGTCAGATTGTGCAGAAGAATCATCTGTTTCCTGTGGTCTTGTCCTGGTGGTCCTCTGAGACAAGGTCTTTACAGGGGATCTGTATCTGGGGCTCTAGTTGTCCTGGTCTCCGCTGTCTTTCAGGGATGTAGAGGTCCTTTCTAGGTGCTGATCCAGCATCTGGTCTGGATACGTACTGGATCCGGGTGACTGCAGTGACCCTCTGATCTGGACACAGACTGGATCTGGGGGCCACGATGACCTCGGAACAAGAGAGAAACAGACAAATATTAGCGTAGATGCCATTCTTCTAATGTTGTAGCAAGTACATAGGGTGTTATGGGAAGTGTTTCCGGTTCCGGTTTACCTAATTAATGCAGCCTAAAAATCCTTTAACGGATGTTTTGTATGTTATGTGTATGCCAGGTTAAAGAGATGGGTCTTTAATCTAGATTTAAACTGCAAGAGTGTGTCTGCCTCCCGAACAATGTTAGGTAGGTTATTCCAGAGTTTAGGCGCCAAATAGGAAAAGGATCTGCCGCCCGCAGTTGATTTTGATATTCTAGGTATTATCAAATTGCCTGAGTTTTGAGAACGTAGCGGACTTAGAGGATTATAATGTAAAAGGAGCTCATTCAAATACTGAGGTGCTAAACCATTCAGGGCTTTATAGGTAATAAGCAATATTTTAAAATCTATACGATGCTTGATAGGGAGCCAGTGCAGTGTTGACAGGACCGGGCTAATATGGTCATACTTCCTGGTTCTAGTAAGAACTCTTGCTTCTGCATTTTGGACTAGCTGTAGTTTGTTTACTAAGCGTGCAGAACAACCACCCAATAAAGCATTACAATAACCTTGAGGTCATAAAAGCATGGATTAACATTTCTGCATTTGACATTGAGAGCATAGGCCATAATTTAGATATATTTTTGAGATGGAAAAATGCAGTTTTACAAATGCTAGAAACGTGGCTTTCTAAGGAAAGATTACGATCAAATAGCACACCTAGGTTCCTAACTGATGATGAAGAATTGACAGAGCAACCATCAAGTCTTAGACAGTGTTCTAGGTTATTACAAGCGCAGTTTTTAGGTCCTATAATTAACACCTCTTTTTTTTCAGAATTTAGCAGTAAGAAATTACTCGTCATCCAGTTTTTTATATCGACTATGAAATCCATTAGTTTTTCAAATTGGTGTGTTTCACCGGGCTGCGAAGAAATATAGAGTTGAGTATCATCAGCATAACAGTGAAAGCTAACACCATGTTTCCTGATGATATCTCCCAAGGGTAACATATAAAGCGTGAAGAGTAGCGGCCCTAGTACTGAGCCTTGAGGTACTCCATACTGCACTTGTGATCGATAGGATACATCTTCATTCACTGCTACGAAATGATGGCGGTCATATAAGTACGATTTAAACCATGCTAATGCACTTCCACTGATGCCAACAAAGTATTCAAGTCTATGCAAAAGAATGTTGTGGTCAATTGTGTCAAACGCAGCACTAAGATCCAATAAAACTAATAGAGAGATACACCCACGATCAGATGATAAGAGCAGATCATTTGTAACTCTAAGGAGAGCAGTCTCAGAACTATGATACGGTCTAAATCCTGACTGGAAATCCTCACATATACCATTTTTATCTAAGAAGGAATATAATTGTGAGGATACCACCTTTTCTAGTATCTTGGACAGAAAAGGGAGATTCGAGATTGGTCTATAATTAACTAGTTCTTTGGGGTCAAGCTGTGTTTTTTTGATGAGAGGCTTAATAACAGCCAGTTTGAAGGTTTTGGGGACATATCCTAATGACAATGAGGAATTAATAATAGTCAGAAGAGGATCTATGACTTCTGGAAGCACCTCTTTTAGGAGCTTAGATGGTATAGGGTCTAACATACATGTTGTTGGTTTAGATGATTTAACAAGTTTATACAATTCTTCCTCGCCTATAGTAGAGAATGAGTGGAACTGTTCCTCAGGGGGTCTATAGTGCACTGTCTGATGTGATACTGTAGCTGACGGCTGAATGGTTGCAATTTTATCTCTAATAGTATCGATTTTAGAAGTAAAGTAGTTCATAAAGTCATTACTGCTGTGATGTTGGGAAAAGTCAACACTTGTTGAGGCTTTTTCGTTAATTTAGCCACTGTATTGAATAAATACCTGGGGTTATGTTTGTTTTCTTCTAAAAGAGAAGAAAAGTAATCGGATCTAGCAGTTTTTAATGCTTTTCTGTAGGATATGTTACTTTCCCGCCAAGCAATACGAAATACCTCTAGTTTTGTTTTCCTCCAGCTGCG